>NW_025390282.1:0-3589 GCF_016433145.1 Gracilinanus agilis | reverse complement strand
CTATTCTCATGTATGAAGCAAATCTTTTGCACTTGGCGGATCATTTACTTTATATAAGTCTCCGTCTCTAAGTTCTTTCTCACTTGGATCCCAATTACCCTCATATTTTGGGAAGCTTAGTGTGTTAGCACCAAACCAAGTATTTCCAGAGAATGCCACTGTCTTTTTACTCAAAGTTACATTTTAGAAGATAGGATCTATAGTCGGGGAAGGTCTTCAGCTTTATAATTTTTGTATTTTGAAGTTTATACTTGGCTTCCATGACAAAAGAATAAGACCAACTGTCCTCCAAGTAGCACAATTGAGAAAGTTTGCCTTTTGTGTCCTCTTCCCTGACCTATCTCTTTCTTTCTTGTCACTTCTGGTCTTTTTCCTTTTCTAACCTAAGTATTCAGTGAGCAGGTTCTGCCTGATCCAGCCGTAGAACTCCAAGGCTCTTTGATCTTCCCTGGCCAAAGTCCATGATCCTCACACTGTGATGTGTGATTGGCTACCATTCTGATAGATTAATTCATATCTAAAGGCTCAGTGGGCAGCTAGGTGATATAGTGGATAGTGTACTTGGCTTAAAGTCAAGAAGACTCATCTTCCTGAATTCAAACATGACCTCAGACACTAGTTCTGTGACCCAGGGCAAGTCATTTAACTCTGCCTTAGTTTCCTCATCTGTCAAATGAACTGGAGAAGGAAATGGCAAACCATTCTGGTATCTTTGCTCAATAATGGGTTCATGAAGAGTCAGACACAACTGGAATGACTGAACATCATACGAGTTCATAAATTATAGAATGTAGACTAAAATGTAGAATCATAAATGAGTTAGAAGGAACCTTTGGGGACCAGAAGGAAAATTGCCTTTGGAATTTACCATCTCTATTAGTGGTGTCAAACTGAAATAGAAAGAGGGAGCCAGACAAAGACAATAATCCCCTGGCACTGTATATTGACTTCTTTTAAAAATATATTATTCCCCATGTCTTACTGTACTTTTATTTCTTTTGGTAAATATTTCCCAATTACACTTGAATCTGATTCAGAACAAACGCTGGAGTTCTACCATTTGACATCTCTGAACTATGAGGCCAAAAGCAAGTCTTGTCCATCCTCATGTGGTTCAGGTTCCTCCTCTGATAAGTACATTCAACTGGATCATCTTCCACTCTGTGTCCTTTGACTCAACCTCTTCAAGAAGGAAACTGCACCCCAACAAAGCTTGGAACTTGAACCAAGTCACACATTAGTAATAGAGGTAGGATTCGAATCTAGATCTCTACTTATTCCACTCTTTTTTTTTAACAACAACAACAAAAAAAAAAAAAAACAATTCCAAAGGAATCAGCTAAGGTCGCACAGTGGTTAGAGAACTGGGCTGAGAGTCAGGAGGACTCATTTTCACTAGTTCAAATCTGCACTCAAACACTTGCAGTTTTACAAGCAAGTCACTTGTTTGCCTCAGTTTTATCATCTGTCAAATGACCAAGGAAGGGAAATGCAAATGATTCCAGTATTTCTGCCAAGAAAACCCCAAATGAAGTCACAAAGTGTTAGACATGCCTGGAAAATGACTGAACAGTAGTAGAAATTTCAGGCATCATGAGAAGACAAAGGGAGATCGCATCTTTATTAAATTTTATTTTAATTATTAATAACAAATATTAAATCATATTATCTGATTGATTCTCTGCTCTATAAAGATCTAGCCTGCCAAAATAAGCCTTGAAGAAAGAACATCAAAAAGTCTTAACTTGATGCAGTACAACCATTTCTTAGCAATGTGATATCTATGAACCTCAGTTTTCTCATCTAGTAAATGGGAATGAAACCAAATGAGTTAATATATGTAAAGGGTTTTACAGATATCAGAGTGCCATCTAAATGTTATTACTTCTTAATAAAAGTTTTTCATTGAAGTGAGCTAAGATATGAAAAGCTCTCCATTAGTCACTGTGTATGATAAATTTGAATTATTTTTAGTATTATTATAAGAACCTTTGTACATTCATGCTCCCAAATATAGATAATATATTTAGTTGAAAGAATTCTAATTTGACAGAAAACCTGGGTTCAGATTTCTCCCCTGATGCTTAGTGTGGCCTTAGGCAAATCACTTAGCCTCTATGAGCCTTGGTTTTCTCATTTGTAAAATAAGCAAAGAGAGAGAGGATAGACTAGAGGTCTCGGGGTCTTTTCCAGATCTTGACCTGGGATATGAAATCAGTTCGATCATCTTCATTACCAATGACTCAATTAAATTCTACAGCCATTAGTTCAAAATATATTATATTTGATGTATCCTGCTAAAAGCTGGGGATACCAAAAAAAAAAAAAAAAAGCCAGTCCCTATCCTCAAAGAGCTTACATTGCATGGAGGGGAAACAGTACACACACAGATTAGTAAAGGCTGGTTATAAATAAAATTAATACAGCATGTATTGGGGCAGAGAGGGAAGGCTGGAAAATAAACATCCAAGTGATTCATTTTGCAGTTTATCTTGAAAAGTACAGCTTTTGTTTCTACTCCCACGGATGCAGGAAAGCATCTTTGCCCAGACCTGGACATTCCCAAGAAGGTTACCCAGCTTTCACCTGCCCTTGGAACTGCAGAGGACTTTCAGGCATTTGCCTTCAGGAAATGAAAGTTAACTTCCTTTCTCTCCTTGGTTCATCTGGGGTTCTGCCTTAGATTTGCCCAAGTGCTCAGACCACTCTATTTCAATCTGCGTCTGCCTTTATTATTTGTGCTTCTTTCTAGATTAAGTAAACTGTTAGCTGGTGCAGTGAGCTATGAAATCCACTCTTGGACAGATTATGATTGTGCTGTATGGGCTGTGTAGAGGAAAATGTGGGAGTTTAAGAAACCATTTTATTCTAATAACTCATTCAAAACATTGTATAGGATTTAGCTCTTTTTCTGTGGTTGGGCAGCAGGGCTGGCCAGAGGCAAAGCTGTAAAGTAGACGAAGGTTGTCTGGAATGCCACAAGCTTTCCTCCTCTGATTCCTCCTTCCCCATTTTACTGAGATCCCCATTAGAGTCCACATGCCCTCAGGATCCCCTTGTGGGCCCTCTTCTTGTTAGAATCAGCCCGCAGGGTCTTCATTTATACGAAGGTATAATCATGGTTCCACCTGATGGATCATAAGATCATAGACCTAGAAACAGGAAAGAATACAAAAGTTAAAGGGAAGATACACATTTTACAGATGAGGAAATGGAAGCTCAGGGAAGTATAATGGTAGAAGAGTAGTAGCCTTTAAGTCAGAAAGATCTGAGTTCAAGTCCAGCCATTGCTGCATGATCATGGGTAAAACACATGATTTCTCTCTAAAATTGTCTTAAAAGCAGTATATAAATGCCAATTATTATTACTGATAATCATTGTTCATTTTGGACTAGGCCTATGATTTCCCCAGTATGGTAAGCTACTGATGAGGAAATTCCTCTATACAAAGCAGGTTGACTTAGTAGGTTGCCTGGGACATGGAGAAGTTAAATAACTTGCCCTAGATTGCTGATCTTCCTTCCTTCCTTCCTTCCTTCCTTCCTTCCTTCCTTCCTTCCTTCCTTCCTTCCTTCCTTCTTTCCTTCC
>NW_025390281.1:0-8744 GCF_016433145.1 Gracilinanus agilis | reverse complement strand
AGAGAGAGAGAGAGAGAGAGAGAGAGAGAGAGGAGAAGAGAAGAGAGAGAGAATGTTTTTTTCTAACCCAGCCATCTTTTACAGTTTCATTCATTCAGCCAGCATTTATTTTGTCATCATCAAAGCACTGGGAGACAAAAGGCCCAGGGTGTAATTTAGAAGCAGATGTCAGGTGATAAAAATAAATCTCCCTATAAAAGAAGGGAAGGACCTTGGGGGGACTTGGGGTGGTGGGGATCTGATTTTGTTGTTTGCAATATAAAGTGTGTTTATTCAAGGAAATTGCTCTGTTTATTCCTGAAGGCATTTTGGAATCTGCAATGGGAAGTAATTAAAGCTAGTAAATGTACACAACTGGAGATGATAAAATCCTGTAACTGTTCATTCACAAGTAACTGAAGTCTGAGCCATATAACCCAAACACCTTGGACGTTACCTTTGCTCTTTTCCCACAGCCTTTCTCAAGGACTGTTACCTAGTGGGAAGGTTTGGTTGGTAAATCTATTATATTGGAGGCAAAAAAAAAAAAAAAAGGGTTTGGGTCTCTGGAGTGAACAGTATCCTGTGTGATCAGTGGGCAAATTAGCCTCTCTGAACCTCCTTTTCTTCTCTCAGAAATGTTGAAAACACAATCCCTTAAATACTTCCCAGGTCTGATGTCCTATGGAAAAGATCCATGTCCCAGAAGGGCTTAATGAAGGTAGTGAGGTGGAGAATCCAGTCTCAACAGGACAATCACCAGAGTAATGCTGATAATAAAGAACTATCAGGAGCAGCTGGGAAGCTCAGTGGATTAAGAGCCAGGTTTAAAGACGGGAGGTCCTAGGTTCGAATCTGACCTCAGACACTTCCTAGCTGTGTGACTCTGGGGAAGTCACTTAACCCCCCTTGCCTGGCCCTTACTGCTCTTCTGCCTTGGAATTAATCCACAGTAGTGATTCTGAGGCAGCAGGAAGGTAAGGGTTTAAAATAAATTAAAAAACAAAACAAAACTATCACAATATGCCTTGAGGTTTACAAAAGACTTTCCATACCTTGTCTCATTAGAATCTTAAAACAACCCTATGAGGTTATTTTTTTAACCCTTATTTTCTGTCTTAGATTGCATACTAAGTATGAGTTCCATGGCGGAAGAACAGGAAGGGCTAGCCGAATGGGATTAAGGGACTTGGTCAGAGTAAGGACATGCCTTAATTCAGATTTGAACCCAGGACTTCCAGGACTCTATCCAGTGAGCCAAGTGGCTGCCCCATAACCCTCTAGGTTTATAACTTTCTAATGGTCACATAGCAAGTAAAAGCCAGAGGTGGGATTGGAATTGTCTGCAGGTCTAACATTCTATCCATTCTGACATAATGAAGTAAAGGATAGGCAGATAGAGTGTCCAGCCTGGAATCAGGAAGTCTCTTCTTCCTGAGTTCAAAACTGGCTTCAGACACTTACTGACTGTATGACCCTGGGCAAGTCATTTAACCCTGTTTGCCTCCATTTCCTCATCTGCAAAATGAGCTGCATGTAAAAATGACAAACCACTCCAGTATCTTTGCCAAGAAAACCCCAAATGGGGTCATGAAAAGTCAGATGTGACTGAAACAACTCAACAATATTCCATATACTGGAATTTGTTCATCCATTGTCTAATCATTGGGCACATATCTTTGCTTCTAGCTTCCTGTTATAACAGTGAGTGTTACTAAGAACCTTTCTTTCTTTCTTTCTTTCTTTCTTTCTTTCTTTCTTTCTTTCTTNTTCTTTCTTTCTTTCTTTCTTTCTTTCTTTCTTTCTTTCTTTCTTTCTTTCTTTCTTAAACCCTTACCTTCGATACTGTGTATTGGCTCCAAGGCAGAAGAGTGGTAAGGGTAGGCAATGGGGGTCAAGTGACTTGCCCAGGGTCACACAGCTGGGAAGTGTCTGAGGCCAAATTTGAACCCAGGACCCACCCCCACCCCCACCCCACCCCACCCCCGTCTCTAGGCCTGACTCTCAATCCACTGAGCTACCCAGCTGCTCCCTCCTAAGAACCTTTTGTACACCGGGGTCTTTCCTTACTGTCAGTAACCAACACGACATGTGATCTTAGTGGTAGAATCTTTGGGTAAAAGAGTACGAACAATTTGGCCATTTTTCTCCCGTCCTTTCCCAATTGTTTTACAGAACAGCAGTGGAGCCAACTCCCATTTGCAGCGACGATGAATTAGTATATTTAGCATCCCACAATCCCTCCACTAATGATTTTCCAGCTTTTGGCATCTTTGCTAGCTAGATCAGCGGGAGAAAGATTCAACGTCTTTTTTTTTTTTTTTCATTATTCTGTCTTAAACTATTTGTGATCTGGGACATTTTCAGCTTATATTTAACACGATGTATTTCTTATTTTGTCAACTTTCCCCATTCTTTGACCACGTGTGTATTAGATAATTCTCTGAATCATTTAGAATTGTATCAAATCGCCTATTGATTTTGGATGGCATTGAATGCAAAATGCATTTATTTAATCCCCGCCCCCCCCCAGCCCCCAGTCAATATGTTTTCTTATGTTCCAAGCTCTATTGATTCCATTTGGGTGGGGAAATGTTTTTAATTTGAAATCCTCCAGCTCCTGCCCCGCTAACACAATGTCCCGGACTCTCTTCTCCCTCAAGCAGGGCGAGGACGTGGCGCGAGGGCAGAGCCTGCACTCCGTCCCCCTCTTTTTTTTTTTTTTTTTTAAACCCTTAACTTCTATGTATTGGCTCCTAGGTGGAAGAGTGGTAAGGGTGGGCAATGGGCGTCAAGTGACTTGTCCAGGGTCACACAGCCGTTTCCCCTCTTCCCAGCGCCGGAGGACATTCTCTGCTGCCCCACCCTCAGTTCAGGCGCCCAAAGCCAACACTTTCTCCCTCCACTCTCTCCGGTAATCTGGGGGTTCAAAGACAGCTGGAATTCGCCCTCTGGGCGCTCGAACTGGGGGAAAGGTGGGCCCACTGTTCCGGTGGGTGATCTCGGCCCGCGGATTCAAGGATCATTTCTATGCTAATGGCTCTCGGATCTACTTAGCCAGCCTTACCCAGGCTCCAGCCTTACATCTCGAATGGACTATTAGACGGCTGGAACTGAATGTTCTCTAGACAGATTAAACTCAACATGTCCAGAACGGGATTCATTCTGTCTTCCCAAACCTTCCCAGCTTCCTATTGCTGTGCGAATACCACTGGCTTCTCCGTGTCTCGGGCTTGAGCCCTAGGCGGAATCCTGGCCTCCTCACCCCTTCTCACCCCCATATCCAATCTGCGGTTTCTCCTTGTTTCTCCTGCTGTTTTCTCCTTGTGGCATCTCTCGCAGATGCCTTCCCTTCCTTTCTTCCCACACCGAACCTCCCCAGTTTCTGCCTGCCGGGATTACTAAAACAGCTGGCCAGGTGGTCTCCCTGCCACAGCTCTCTCTTCCCGGCAGACCACCTTCTAATCAGCTATGGAAATGATCTTTCTAAAACACAAGTCTTGGGGCAGTGAAGTAAGTGCCCAGTGGATTGAGAGCCAGGCCCAGAGAAAGAAAGTCCTGGATTCAAATCTAGCCTCAGGTACATCCTAGCTGTGTGACCCTGGGCAAGTCATTTAACCCCCCCATGGCCTAGCCCTTACCATTCTTCTGCCTTAGAACCAATATTGGCTCTAAGATGGAAGGTAAGGATTTTAAAAACGGAAAGGAAAAAAACGATCTTCCTAAAACACAAGTCTCTGAACAGTGAGGTGGCTCAGTGGATAAAGAGTCAGGCTTAGAGAGAGGAAGTTCAAATTTGGACTCTGATAATTCCTAGCTGTGTGACCCTGGGCAAGTCACTTAGCCCCAATTGCAACGCCCTTACTGCTCTTCTGCTTTGGAACTGATACTTATATTAGTTCTAAGACAGAAAGTAAGGGTTTAGAAACAAAAACAAACACAAGTCTGAGCATGTCACCCCTGCTGTCTGATAAATTTTAGTAGCTCCCTATCACCTCAGAGATCAAATGGAAAATCTGTTTAGTCTTCTAAACCCTTCATGCCCCATGTTTCCCTTCCAGTTTTCTTACACCTTACATCCCCCACACAAATACAGACTCTTTAATCTAATGACATTAACTGCCCTTTACACAAGATACTCTATCTCCCCAATTCCAGGCATCTTCACTGGCTGTCTGCCCCTGAATAGAGGAGCATCCCCTCTACTGATCATTTCCCATTTATCCTGTAGATAAGCTGTTTGTACCTGGACTGTTGCATGTTGTCTCCTCTATTAGAGGAGTGAGCTCCTTGATGACAGGGGTTGTGTTTTAACTTTCTTTGTATTTCTGGCACTTATTTAGCACAGTACTTGGCACATAGTAGGGGCTTAATAAATGTTGATTGACCATTATTATTTTGCTTTCCACTTTTCCACAATCCCTTTGATTTTGTGTCTATTCCAAAATTTCTACCTCTCCTTAACTAGGAAAGATCTAACCTTCTGTTCTCTATCTTTTTGAGACTGATTTTTAATACTTTGGACCATGTATCTTATTTGGAGCTTATAGTGGCATAGGCCATGAGCTACTTATCTAAGCCTAGGGGTTCACCATAGTGTTCTTAAGCAATTCTAGCTAAATCAACAAGTCATTCCCCAGTAGTTTAGACCCTTCTGGCTTCTGGAACAAAAGGCTGCCATAGCAGCCTTTTTAAAAGAATCCATTATATTGGGGGGGGAGGGGCAGCTGGGTGGCTCAATGGATTTAGAGCCAGGCACGGAGATGATAGGTTCTGGGTTCAAATTTGGCTTCAGACACTTCCTAGCACTATGACCCTGGGCAAGTCAACTTAACCCCCATTGCCTAGCCCTGACCACTCTCCTGTCTTAGAACCAAAACATAGTATTGATTCTAAGTCAGAAGATAAAGGTTAAAAAAAAAAAAAGGAAAAAATCCATTATATCTCCTTTCCTTTCCTTTCCTTTCCTTTCCTTTTTTTAAATCAAGTAACAGACCTGCTATTTGGTTAATAGAGTTTGGGATATGATAACACCCTTGCTTTATCACTGATCTAACTGTGAAAGTTCCATTGCTCCATCCCCTTTTGGATTTTCCCTATTACTGCAGGGGGCGTCATCATCCTTCGAGGCACCTAAGTTTGCAGCTTGGGTGGAATCTTTGACTCTTCTCTCTTGCTCACTCCACATATCCAATCAGTGGCCAAATCCTACAGTCTCTTTCTTGATAAATCTTTTGAAAGAGTCTTCCACGGATTCAGTGATGATGTCTGCACACAGATGATTCCCAGATCTCTCCACCCAGCCCTAGTCTCTTGTGAGTGCTGTAATTACTCACTGCCTATTGGACGTGTTGAACCAGATATCCCAGAGATGTCTTAGACCCCACACGTCCAAAGCGAGACCGTCTTTCCTGCAAACATTCCGCTCTTCTAAACTTCCCTGCTCTTGTCCAGAGTAACACCAGCCTTCTATTCATTCAAGCTCACAATATCAGCATTTCCCTCAATTCCTTCCTCCCCTTTCCCACATAACTAATCCATTGCCATTTTTTTTGGTCGTTTCTACTCCTGTACCATCTCTCATATGTCCCCTTCTCTCCCTTCACATAGCCACTACTCTAATTTAAGTCCTTACCATTTGGTCCATGGCCTATTACAGCAGCCTTCTCATTTTCTTTCTGCCTTAAGCTTTTCCCCATTCCAAACCTTCTTCCTCTCATCTCCCTCAAGTCTAGATCTGGCCATATTGTGGTTCCACCCACTTAACTCTACTGTCTCCAAGATCAACATAAAGCCTTTTTTTGGGGGGGGGGGTCATTTGAAACTCTTTACAGTCTTGTCTTTTCCTTCCCTTTCCAATCTTCTTCACTTCTGTTATTGTTCAGTTGGTATTCAGTCATGTCTGACTCTTCCTGACACCATTTGGGGTCTTCTTGGCAGAGATACTGGAGTGGTTTGCCATTTCCTTCTCCAGCTCATTTGACAGATGAGGAAAGAGAGTCGAGCAGGGAAAAGTGACTTGCCTAAGGTCACACTGGTAGGAAGTGTCTGAAATCAGATTTGAACTCAGGAAGATGAGTCTTCCTGACTTCAAACCTAGCACTGTCTTTTCACTGAGTCGCCTCATTGTCCCCAACTTGAATTCTCCTCCTCTTCTTATAGTCTGTGATCTGGCACTACTGGCCTACTTGTCATTCCACACACCTGGTACTCCTGCAATCTTTCTACAAACACACACACACACACACACACACACACACACACACACACACATACGCACGCGCGCGCGCTATATTCCCCATGTCTGTGTTTCTCTTACTCCCAACTTCCAACTCTTTTTTTTTTAAACCCTTATCTTCCATCTTAGAATCAATACTGGATATTGGTTCTGAGGCAGAAGAGTGGGAAGGGCTAGGCAATGAGAGTTAAGTGACTTGCCCAGGGTCACACAGCTAGGAAGTATCTGAGAACAGATTAGAACTCAGGACCTCCCATCTCTAGGCCTGGCTCTCAATCCACTGAGCTACCCAGCTGCCCCCCACCCCAACTTCTAAAGCATAGAAGACCCAACCTGGTTTCCTTGGAGACTCATCTCAAATCTCTCCATAGGCCTTTCCTGGTCTCCTTAGCAGCTAGCGTTTTCCTCTCTGGGTGGCTTAACGCAGTACCTGACACATAGTAAGTAATTAATAAATGCTTGTTGGTTATTAGTTGCTTGATAATGCCAGATCATGATTTAGGCCTTCTTTTTTATTTTACTGTTTTAAGGAAGGATTATGCCTTTTAGTATTCTTAAAATAAGTGAGTGTTTTATTTGTCGATAGTTTTTCAGCATCTATTGGTACTGTAAGGTGAATTTTATTCTTCTTCTTGTCTTTATTGTTATTTCTTATTTTCATTGTTTAATTTTGCCACTAAAATATTACTTAATTTTTATCATTTTTCTAAAGGCAGGTAGGCAGTCAAGAAACATCCATTAAAGCTCGTTGGCTATGGGAAGGGGTTGGGAGGAGGGGAGGGAATTCTTTCATGAATCATGTAACCATGGAAAAATATTCTTAATTAATTAATGAATTGGACAATTAAAAAAAGAAACATTCATTAAGCACTTACTAAGGGCAGCTAGGTGACTCAGTAAACAACAAAGCCAGGCTTGGAGACAGGAGGTCCTAGGTTCAAATCTGACTTCAGACACTTCCTCGTTATATGACCTTGGGTAAGTCACCTAACTCTCTTGCCTGGTCCTTACCACTCTTTTGCCTTGGAACTGAGACTTTTTATCTCTTCTAAGATGGAAGGTAAGAGTTGTTTGTTTATTTTTTAAAGCACTTACTATGCGTCAGGCATTTTACTAAATGATGATACAAAGAAAGGCCAAAAAAAAAAAAATCACAAAAAAATAAACAAAAATACAGCCTCAGCCCTAGAGGAGCTCACATTGCAATGAGTAAAGTGACTTGCCCAAAGTCATACAGGCAATATGCGAAGGCTCTCTCATGGCTATTTCTTCCTTGACTACTTTGAGAGTATTTATATTGCTACAGATGTGTTTAATGCTGACAATGTTTCATTCTCTCCAATGCCTTTAATCATAATGTCGTTTTCTCTTATTTCTTTTGAGTATTCCTCTTTTTGCCATTGACTAGTCTCAGATCAGGATTGTCATCCCTCCTTTTTTGGATTGGGCCAGGGCACAACAGAACTTTTCTCCAAGCCCTTATTTTCCACTGTGTAGGAATGTTTACGTTTTAGGGCTATTCAGCAAATCTGGTGGTTGGGGTTGGAGACATCGATGTGGCCCAGCCCTCCTGTACATGGCACCCTCTACAACATACCCAACAAAATGGAACTCATCTTCTACTTGTGTTCCAGTGAGTGGCGCCCTCCCTTAGGAGGCAACCCATCCTAGATCGGATTTTTAGATCTCGATTCTAGATCTAATTTTTAGGTCCAATTCTTCCTTGTTCTGCCCTGAAATCCACCTCCACGTAAATTCTGTCCTTGACCCTTGTTCTGCCCTCTGAAGCCAAACAGAATAAAGAGTTCAGGCTCTTTTCTGTATGGTCAAAAGAGCACTTGACCTGGAGGGAGCAGACACTGAATCCTGTCCCGGATACTTGACAGCTACGTGACTGAGCAAACCTCATCTGAGTAGTCACTTCCTCATCTAAAGACTACAGAGTTCTAAAAATAAGAAGAATCAAATCAAGTTCTAAGCCTCAAGTGAGATGATGTGCCTAAGTTAGTCTGGAGCCGCACTTTCAATGGCCTCAAGTTTGCCAAGCTGGCTGAGGAATCCTGTTTTATTCTAGAGACGTTAGAGAACCATCAAAGACTTTCCAGTGGGAGAGTGGCATGATCAGACCTGTGCTTTAGGAAAGATTTCCGTGCAACAATGCAACTGTGGAAGAAGGATTGCAGAGGGGAGCCACTCTTAACAGGGAAACCAGTTACGATGTTGTTGAATTCATACAGGCAAGAGGAGTTAGGGCAGTGATCATGAGAATGGGGAGGAGATACATCCAACCGATTTTGTGAAGGGAGAGTTGACAAGTATTGAAAACTCATTGGAGGAGGCAACTGGGTAGCTCAGTGGATTGAGAGCCAGGTCTAGAGATGGGAGGTCCTAGGTTCAAATTTGGCCTCAGACACTTCCCAGCTGTGTGACCCTGGGCAAGTCACTTGACCCCCATTGCCTAGCCCATACCACTCTTCTGCCTTGGAGCCAAGACACAGTATTGACTCCAAGACAGAAGGTAAGGGTT
>NW_025390280.1:0-6701 GCF_016433145.1 Gracilinanus agilis | reverse complement strand
TTGTGAGGAGTTTTCCTTATTTGGGGAGGGTCTGGATGGTTGTTTGTTCTCCTCCTCTGTTTGCTCGGTTGTCTGGATTTTCTCTGTGTAGAAGCTGTCGAGTGTTAAAGACTTCTTTTTTTTGTTATTATTCTTTCTCTTCTGAATTTCCTGTAACTGGTTAGCCATCATTAGCCCAGCAGCTTCTCAGGTTTATCCTCGCTCTCAGTGTCTGTCTGAGATCTATTGGCTCCTGAGGACTGAGTTCTAGTTTTTTCCAAGGTCAAGCCCCCTGGTGGATTCCCTTGCTTGAACCTCTGCAGGAGGTTTCTTTACAAGTCTCAGGGAGCTACTTCCACAGTCGTATACCCGTCTGCACTGGTTCCCCACTTAGGCTTTAGTTCCTGGTTGTGTTTGCCTCCACCCAAGCCTCTGCTCAGCCGGCACCCACGCCTCTGCTCAGCGGGCACCCAAGCCTCTGCTCAGCCGGCACCCACGCCTCTGCTCAGCCGGCGCTCCGCTCCCAGCGTCCGCTCCCGAGCGCGTGCGCTCAGATTTCGCGTGCGTTCTTGACTTAATGGGGTCCTAAGTCTTGCTGCTCTCAGGAACAGGTCCCGGAGCTGCTGATGACTCGATGGGTGCCCCAAACTTGCTCTATTTCTTTTTAGCTGGGTTCAGAGCTATAGGTGAGTGTGGAGGGGGTGGGGGTGGGGCGGTTGCTCAGCTCGCGCTTGAGTGAGAGCCCTTTTTAGCTTGGAAATGTCTCGATTCCACGTACCTTCCACGCTGTGCCCTGTTGTGGGGTTCCTCCGTTCGTCTGGACTTGTTTTTATGTCCCCTTGAGGAGTTTTGTGTGTTTCGGTCAGGAGAGGTTTAGAGCTGCTTCTTACTCTGCCGCCATCTTAACCCGGAAAAACCATCTGGGGCTTTACTTTTTTTAATAACTTGGTATTACCCAAATTGAGTATTCTTTTTTTCCTCTAATTAACAAAATATTTAATGTATATTTAAACTGTGGTAGACCATGATGATTCCATTAGTAATGATTTTCCCCTGATTCCATTTGAATTAAGTTTATTACAGATGAAAACCTTTTTTGAAAAAGGACAGGCAGGGGCAGCTGGATAGCTCAGTGGATTGAGAGCTAGGCCTAGAGACGTGAGGTCTTAGGTTCACATCTGGCCTCAGAGACTTCCTAGCTGTGTGACCCTGGGCAAGTCACTTAATCCCAATTGCCTAGCCCTTACCGCTTTTCTGCCTTGGAACCAATATATATTGGTTCCAAGGCAGAAGGTAAGGGTTTTTTTTAAAAAAAGAAAAGAAAAGTAAAAAAAAAAGGACAGGCACTGACTTTATTGGCTTATTTCCATAGTCATGTTCTGTCTTTATAACAATAGAAAACTTGTCAGTGTGTGATTGTTTCCAAAATCATTTTAACTCAAGACATCTGGAGTGGTGTCCCAAGGACAGCTTATAAATCATAAGATCTTCCTGTCATTGTTGTCTTCCTAGGAGGTGTCTCACTGGAGTAGGATTATGGTATCCCAAAGGTTAAAAATACTATTGTTTTTTAATTTTTAATTTTACCAATTACATGTAATGACAAGGTTTCTGAAGTTATATGATCCAAATTTTCTCCCTCCCTCCCTTCCTGGAGCTGGTAAGCAATTTGGTCTGGGTTATACATGTATTACCTACAAAACATATTTCTACATTGTTCATTTTTGTAAGAGAATACTCATATAAAACTAAAACCCAAATAAACAAGTGAAAAATCATATGCTTTAATATGCATTTTGACTCCAACAGTTCTTTCTCTGCAGGTGGATAGCATTCTTTATCATAAGTGCCTCAGAATTGTCCTGGATCAATGTATAGCAGAGAGTAGCTTAGTCTTTCACAGTTTGATTCAAGTTCCATAATATTTCTGTAATAGTGTTGTACAGTATTTTCCTGGTTCTGCTTTCCAGCTCTTTTCTGTTCATTTATTATAGCACAATAGAATTCCATCACCTTCATATACCACAATTTGTTCAACCATTACCCAATTGATGGATATCCCATCAATTTTCAATTCTTTACCATCATAAAAAGAGCTGCTATAAATATTTTTGTACAAGTAGGTCCTTTCTTTTTTAAAATTTCCTTGAGATACAAACCTAGTTAATGATTACAGGATCAAAGAATATGCACAGTTTTATAGCTCTTTGGACATAGATCCAGATTGCCCTCCAGAATAGTTGGATCAGTTTACAACTCTACCAACAATGTATTTTTGTCCCAATTTTGCCACATCCCCTCCAACATTTTATCACTTTTACTGTCATATTGGCCAATCTGACAGTTGTGAGGTGGTACCTCAGAGTTGTTTTAATTTGCATTTCTCTAATCAAGAAGGATTTGGAACACTTTTTCACATGATTATTGATAACTTTGATTTCTTCATCTGAAAACTGCTTGTTCATATCCTTTGACCGTTAATTGGGGAATGGCTTGTATTATAAATTTGACTTTGCTCTGTATATGTTTGAGAAATTAGACCTTTATTAGAGAAATTTGTTATAAAATTTCTCCCAGTTTGTTGTCCCTTCTAATTTTGGTTACTTAGGGGTTTTTTTGTGCAAAAACTTTAAAATTTAATAGTATAATAATAATAACATAGTCAAAATTATTCATTTTATATCTTATAATGTTCTCTATATCTTGTTTGGTCACAAATTCTTCCCTTCTCCATAGATCTGACAGGTATATTATTCTATATTCCCCTGCTTACTTATGGTATCACCCCATAATTTTGAATCTTATACCCATTTTGACCTTCTCTTGGTATAGGGTAGGACAGTGACGATGAAACCTTTTGAGACTACATGCAGTCCCCCTCAATCCCCTATTGCTGCCTTATTCCACACAAGGGAGGGAGAAAGCTCTCCCATGATCAGGCTGCTGGGCAGGGAGGCGGGTGAAGTGAGGAATGTCCTCAGCATATGGAAGGGAGTGGCCCCAGTATTTCTCTCCTCTCTAGCTCTGCCCCATTTGAGCAGCCCACCTTCTCCCAGAGGAAAGAAGTGCTCCCATTGGGCTGCTAGGAAGAGGAGTGGGTAAAAGACTCATATGACTAGAAAGTGTTTGGTGCCATATTTGAACCCAGAATCTCCCATCTCTAGGCCTCACTCTCTGTCCATTGAGCCACCTAGCTTCCCCTAAAGGGCTTTAAACAGAAAAAGTTAAGATGAGGCTCAGAACTGCCTAGATAGATAGATAGATAGATAGATAGATAGATAGATAGATAGATAGATANGCCTAGATAGATAGATAGATAGATAGATAGATAGATAGATAGATAGATAGATAGATAATATATCTGTCCAGGTAGATAATCCAGCAAATAGCTACTATGAGGGAAGAATGGCATTCTTATACAAGATAACTGACCTTATAGGTACTACTGAGATTTGAAAGGAGAGATCCATGAACAGATTCAGACTTGGAAAGGCATACAATATTCAAAAGAAATAGGACAAATTAAAAGGGAGGAAAGAGGGCTGATTAACATTTATTCCTTTTTTTGGGTTTAAATGTTAAAATCTTGATTTATTTCATGATTAAGTTTTTCAACCATTTCCTTACCATCAGAAATGTGAGAGGGAAAAACTTTTGTATGTAATTAAATGAATTTTTTAAAATTTATTTTTGGCTCCAATTTTCACTGATTGTTGTTGAGAAAATGATGGGAACCTTGGGATGTGGAGAGTGACTACTCCCTCTTTTAAAACATTTGTGAAAGAGAGAAAAGCTTGAGGAAGAACAGATTTCAGATTGATAGGATATAAAGATGCCATCCTTTAGACTTCTATAAGAGAGGTCAGTCCAGGAGAGAAAGAAAATAGTCAAGAATTAAAATTCTGACTCCTAAGGGGAAACAATTCTGATGAGCAAGAAAAATGGGAGTTGTCTAAAGAGACTGATAAGGATACACTGGGAACTGGTCTAGTAAACATATTTTATTTTTTATTGTCATGCAAAATACCCTTTCATATTGGTCATTGTTGTAAGAGCAAACTCATACATAACCCAAACTCCAAAATAAAACTATAAATACACTGATGTGAAAGAGGACTCCAACAGTTCTTTCTCTGGAGGAGCATAGCAGTAAGTCTTTCGGATTGTCCCAGATCAGTGACGGGCAAACTTTTTAAAGAGGGGGCCAAAGGAAAGGAAATGCTCATCTGTCAGGCTGTTTCTAAGGCAACTTTTACGAAGTTTCATTGTATTGTATCCTACTCATTGTACTTGTCAGATTAGGAATAATGTTGTGCCGCAGGATAGAACATTTCAGGGGGCCCAGTTTACCCATCACTGTCTTAGATCATTGCATTTGCTTAGAGTAGCCAAGTTTTCACAGATAATTATCAGTTATTGTACAATATTGCTGTTATTGTGTATAGCAGTGGTTCCCAAACTTTTTTGGCCTACCGCCCCTTTTCCAGAAAAAATATTACTTAGCGCCCCCTGGAAATTCTGAAACTATTCATTGAACTCAGAATAGAATGTAATACAAAAAAAAAGTGTGGTCATCACTGCTCCCCTGGATCATTGCAGCACCCACCAGGGAGCGGTAGCACCCACTTTGGGAATCACTGGTGTATAGTGTTCTCCCAGTTCTGCTTATTTTGCTCTGCATCAAGTTCCTACAGATCTTTCCAGCTTTTTCTGAAATCATCTTGCTTATATTTCTTATAACACAATAGTTTTCTGTCACCAATATGTACCACAATTAGTAACCTAGATTTCAAAAGATAATGTACAGAAGATGGGTACAAGGGGCAGGTAATAGAAAATAAATGAAGAACAACATAAGCACTTTAGCAAATATTTTGCTAAGAGGGCAGTGAACTGGTACTTTATGGGCCCTCTTTTCTAGAGTAGCAGTTGCATTTATTTTTTATTAGCTAACAGATGATGAACTGGAGGCTTCCAGGTTACCCTCAGTCTCTCCTTCCCCCATCATCATGGCCCAGGTTCTCCTCCTTGGCATGGCTGGCTATGTTGATTAGTTAGAAAGACAGTTAGGTATTGTAGAATGAGTGCTGGATTTGGAGTTAGAAGGCCTGGGTCTTCAATTCTTACATTTCCTAGTTTTATGACAAATCTCTTAATTTCCCCGAATTTTTCATTTTCTCATCTGTAAAATAGATGACCCCATGTTTATTGAGAAAATCTTAAGTGAAACAATATAAATTAAGATTATTATTGTTACTGGCACTATTGTTGTTATGCTGATCTATATACCCTTACTGCCTTGTTCCTGAGGCACTGAAACCATACCAGATGCTTGCCAGGCAGAGTACCTCCTGGTTTTGCCTAGTCCTGTAATTAAAAAAATTAAAGCTGTTGTTGATTCCAAGCTCAAGAAGTTTAAATTGAGTTCCTTTTGACAAAAACATTTTGAAATTTCTTTTTAGTGTTATCTGGTGCTCGGGAAATGAATACATACATAGTAAGTCTTATATGAGATAATTCTGCCGAAATTTGAAGCTACTGAATATGAATTTGTCATGATAAAAACTGCTTTAGTAGTTTTCTGTTGAATCACAAAATGCCTGTGGTGTGAGAGTGACTGCTAAATCTGAATTGGTTTGTAATTGTAGTTTGAACATTGGAGAGAGCTATAAAAATATAGCCGAATGTCCACAAGAACTCTCCCTACAATTATATCTTCTTCTTTTTAAAATGATTAGCATTCATCTTTTGTTCTCTGTATATGTTGTCTGTTCTGTGTATATGGGCCAAGGGGTCTTTCATAATTTAGTTTTCTGGCAAGACTTAGAAATGAATGGACATTAAAGTTAATTTACCACTTAAATTACATAAATTGCAGCTCAGGACATAGTTAACAATAAAAAACCCCACTAAATGCAAAAAGAAAATGAGGAGCTAGAATAATGACTTAGCTTTACTTAGCCCAATTGAACAGCACATAGATCCAATTTACGTAAGCTGAGGAATCTTTGGAGGCTGAAAAAGAAATAAATGTATAATGTTTATTTTTGAATGAATGATGTTTCCAGAGCATTAATCTTACCTTTGGCAACTGAGTGCATATGATATTCCCACTTATTATGTACCTATAAACTGTAAAATATTTATCATCACAGAGAGTTGGCAAACTTATTCTCTAGACCTTACCAAGCCTCAATAGTGATTTGCCTTAGAGGAAACTTACTATAATGGATGATTGCAGGTGAAGAAGGGAAGTATTAAATTCTTAGTCTTTAATTACAAGGGTTTTAATATGAAACTAACTTAAGAATTTTAGGGGTTTTTTGGGAATTGAAGCGCAAAAGGATCTTTTAAAATGAGATCATTGAGATAAGATGTATAAAATTTTTTTGCAAACTTAAAATCCTATACCAACGCAAGCTATTATTAATCTTAATTTTAAAGATAGAAGAAATGAAGCATTGCTAGTGTTCTTGCACTGCTTTTCTCTATGATTTCTCTAATCATAAAATTTGAATCAGCACAAAATGGCAATATACATGTTTCTTCATTTTTCCTTCTACTTTTATTTGATCTGAAGAGATGAAAGAATTAGAAATGTAGTGAGGCTGGGTTGAAGAAGATCATAGAAGTAAATGAGAGAGAGAGAGAGAGAGAGAGAGAGAGAGAGAGAGAGAGAGAGAGAGAGGAGAGAGGAGAGAGGAGAGAGGAGAGAGGAGAGA
>NW_025390279.1:0-4838 GCF_016433145.1 Gracilinanus agilis | reverse complement strand
TCAAGGGAAATAATGA
The DNA here is from genome assembly GCF_016433145.1 of Gracilinanus agilis. NCBI lineage: Eukaryota > Metazoa > Chordata > Mammalia > Didelphimorphia > Didelphidae > Gracilinanus > Gracilinanus agilis. The sequence goes on along the minus strand of NW_025390279.1, from coordinate 4,822 downwards.
AAAAAAATGTGAAGGAAGGGGGCCTAGCAGTACCAGATATTAAACTATACTATAAAGCAGCAGTCATCAAAACAATATGGTACTGGCTAAGAGATAGAAGGGAGGATCAATGGAATAGACTTGGGATAAATGACATCAGCAAGACATTGTATGATAAACCCAAAGAGCCCAACTTTTGGGACATGAATCCACTATTTGACAAAAACTGCTGGGAAATTTGGAAAACAATATGGGAGAGATTAGGTCTAGATCAACATCTCACACCCTACACCAAGATAAATTCAGAATGGGTGAAGGACTTGAATATAAAGAGGGAAACTATAAACAAGTTAAGTGAACACAGAATAGTTTACTTGTCAGATCTGTGGGAAAGGAAAGACTTTAAAACCAAGCAAGAGTTAGAGAAAATTACAAAATGTAAATTAAATGGTTTTGATTATATTAAACTAAAAAGTTTTGTACAAACAAAAACAATGTAGTCAAAATCAGAAGGGAAACAACAAATTTGGAAAAAATCTTTATAACGAAAAACTCTGACAGGGGTCTAATTACTCAAATATACAAGGAGTTAAAACAATTGTATAAAAAATCAAACCATTCCCCAATTGATAAATGGGCAAGAGACATGAATAGGCAATTTTCAGGTAAAGAAATCAAAAGTATCAATAAGCACATGAGAAAGTGTTCCAAATCTCTAATAATTAGAGAAATGCAAATCAAAACAACTCTGAGGTATCACCTCACACCTAGCAGATTGGCTAAAATGAAAGAAGGGGAGAGTAATGAATGTTGGAGGGGATGTGGCAAAATTGGGACATGAATGCATTGCTGGTGGAGCTGTGAACTGATCCAGCCATTCTGGCTGGCAATTTGGAATCATGCTCAAAGGGCTATAAAAGAATGCCTGCCCTTTGATCCAGTCATACCATTGCTGGGTTTGTACCCCAAAGAGATCATAGATAAACAGACTTGTATGAAAATATTTATAGCTGCGCTTTTTGTGGTGGCAACAAATTGGAAAAGGAGGGGATGTCCTTCAATTGGGGAATGGCTGAACAAATTGTGGTATATGCGGGTGATGGAATACAATTGTGCTAAAAGGAATAATAAACTGGAGGAGTTCCAGGCGAACTGGAGAGACCTCCGGGAACAGATGCAGAGCGAAAGGAGCAGAGCCAGAAGAACATTGTACACAGAGACTGATATACTGTGGTAAAATTGAATGTAATGGACCTCTCTACCAGCAGCAATACAATGACCCAGGACAATTCTGAGGGATTTATGGTAAAGAATGCTACCCACATTCAGAGGAAGGACTGCAGGAGAGGAAACATATAAGAAAAACAACTGCTTGAATGCATGGGTCGGGGTGGACATGATTGAGGGTGTGGACTCAAAACTACCACACCAATGCAACTACCAACAATTTGGAAATTGGTCTTGATCAAGGACACATGACAAAACTAGTGGAAATGTGCATCGACCATGGGTGGGGGGAGTGCGGGGGGTGAAGGGGAAAGGAGGAGCATGAATCATGTAACCATGTTAAAAATGAATATTAATAAATGTTTGGAAAAAAAAACCTTAGCAATCACCACTATAAAGAAGGATACCTTGGAGTCTAATGTTCCAAGAGGCAAAGGATCTAGGCTTATACCCAAGAATATTCTACTTTGCAACACTAAGCATTATCCTATAAGAAAAAAAAGTATATTTAAAAATTAGAAGACTTCCAATCATTCCTGATGAAAAGATGATAGCTGAGTGGAATATTTGACATATAAACACAGGATTCAACAGAATCATTCAAAACAGATGGAATTTTATGTCAGAAGAGCTGAGTTCAAACTTCAGGTTTGATACTTATCACCTATGAGTTGGACTTGATCCTCTCTGAGTTACATCTGAGAGCTGATTCTATTATGCTATGATCTCTAATGCCCCTTTTGACTTTAAAATACCAGAGCCCTATGATTCCATTTGTTGAATGAAATATATTTTTTCTTGTGAATTGACTTGAATTGCATCAATCATCTCTACCTAATTGTATGTGTAATTACCTGTGATGCTGTAAATACCTCATGGGCCATGGCAAGACTATAATTAAAACTATTCTCAGGGCAATGACACACTACTAGAATTTTTTTTCCTGAATCTATAATTTTATTGGTAAAGGGAACTCTCAGTATTGAAACTTCCTTGATCAAAACAGATCAGCAGCTGCTCTGTGATTTATAGTTCCCAGAAGCCTGGGGGCCTTGAGAATTTAAGTGTAATATGCTTAGGGTCATAATACCACAATCACCAGGAAGAGTTGGGACTTGAATTCACATATTCCCAACTTGGAGGCCATCTCTTTCTCCACTATAACGTACTGTCCCTCTCACCTAGAAGAAGAGAATAACTGGACTAGATCTATTTGGTAACTTTCTGAGAGCTTTGTGCTCAGCAAACACTTTGAGAAGGACATCTGTCTTATATTTCACTACTTTAAAGGAACCAAAAGACAGAAAAAGTTCTGCAACTGAACTGAACTTGTGTTTGGAACAAAATATTCAGTTTTGTTTCTCTTATTTGGAGGATAGCTTATAAGTAGCCTACATTGATCTTTTAAAAAGAACTTATATTTGTTAAAATCTTTTTTTTTCTTTTCAGGATAATTTTTTTTTTTTTCGTACATGCACAGGAATATCTACTTACTCACCCTATAGTGCTTACATTACATGCCAGCTGTATGAATTCCTTAGTCAAAGAGTTACCCTTATGTCTGATGTTTCCTGGAGTCACAAAATCAGCTTGTGAAGTAAGCCTCAGGAAGTTCTGATTTAGTTCTTCAAGTCTCCCATTAATTACTGCTATGAGATGAGGTACCTCCCAGAATCAACTGAGGTCCTTAGCTCCTGGATTTGGAAATGAGATCTTCCTTATGGAGGTGACAAAAAAGGTATGAGGGTCAAGGAATTTGAATCATGCTTTTGAGTTCCTTGATGAAAAGCTCTCTGTAAGGTTTCTTTCCCTTTTTTATTTTTTGAAGAGGAAGGGTTTTGAAATAAGAACATCATTGAAAAGAAAGGTAATTTTTCTTCTCAGGATACTGAAGCCCATGGAGTCACTGAATGAAGTACATACACAAATTAAGGTACCATTTCCAAACACTCTCCATTCTGAGTCATATCTTTACAAAATCACTCCAGTCAGAAGAACTGACTCATGAATGGTGGATTGATCATGTCCCCTACATGTGAGCCTCTGGGATTCTACTATTTGTGCTTAGATTATAGTGACCCTGCCCCTCATGTCTCAAAGGGTTAAGTGTTTCCTAGGAAAGGTAGGCTTTTGGCCACCATTTTGACTCCACACCACAAAAGTAGCCTAGTATAGAAGACAGGGAGGCAGCTTTAGAATCAGAAAGACCTAGATTCAAGTCCTTTTCCTAACATGTTGCTGCTTAAAAAGTAATAACAACATTGGTTTAGTTCACTTCTCAGTGCCTCAGGAAATGATCTAAGGCTCCAAGTCACCAATTTTTCTCAGTGGAGGTTTTTTTCTGGACTGAGAGTTTTCCAAACTGAAAGAATCACAAGTCTGGACTTCACCTTCCCCAACCCTAAGTCCTAGAATCTTAATATAGGATAAATCTTAGAGATAAAGTGGAATACCTGAATAAGAATTCAGGGCTCCTACTCCTAGGTTAAGTTTTCTTTCAACTTCCTGGGGGTAAACCAAGGTCAGATCACTGAGAAAATGCCGTTGATGTTAATTCTGGGAAGCACTAGCTCCAAAGAGGAAATGCAAATCAGCACAAGGTAAATTTTAATGGCACAATAATCATAAAAGGTTATAGTCTCAGTGAAAACCTCAAAACCTTTGTGCATTTGTAGAGAAGCTTAAATACAGTCACACAGTGCGGCTAAAATCCGTTTCTATATGGGCCACCTGCCTGCTTGCCATACTTTGGAAATCACATGTGTTTTCTCAAAGTGGTTCCTTACTTTGCTGAGCTGTTAATTAAAATAAAGAGGAATGAATGAGATGTATATTTTTAAAACACTGCCAATGAGGGAATTTGTTTTGCTTGACTCTGCATATTTGTCACAAGGAATTTGTTTTGCATTTTCCAGTAGGGTGGGAGGAATCAAAGAAAATAGATTTCTGTTCATGAAAAAACAAAATTTTAATTGAAGGAAAAATAATAAGTAAATTGCAATACCAAAACAAAACATACGCACACACACACACACACACACACACACACACACATATATATATTCATACACACACACACCTATAGATATCCTTCTAGATTTGGTGTGCATATAAGACAGTTGAAACATTCCTTAAAGGCAATAAGTTACTCTTTAGCTTTTAAAAGGTGTCCATTAACTTGACATCTTCATGTGAAACCTAGAAAAACATTTCCTTGGGGTTTGGTCCCTGAGAAATCCAAAAGATTTCTAAGTTACCTATCCTAAATGGGGAGAGAAAATATAAGGATTTTGCCTACTGAACACGACATGATCATTTATATGCATTGGTGGAGCTGTGTGAAAGCCTGGGACAGAATGTCTTACACTTAAAACTGCTTTCAGATTCAGCCACCAAATTCCATCAAGAATGCTTCTTAGATAGGCAGACAGACAGAGACAGACAGAGGGGGGTAAGGGGAGAGAGTGGGGGGAGAGAGAGAGAGAGAGAGAGGGAGGGAGAGAGAGACAGTCAGTCAGACAGACAGACAGAGACAGAGAGAGAGACAGAGACACAGAGAGAGAAAGACAGACAGAGAGAGAGACAGAGAGAGAGAGAGAGAGAGAGAGAGAGAGAG
>NW_025390278.1:0-4773 GCF_016433145.1 Gracilinanus agilis | reverse complement strand
AGGAAGGAAGGAAGGAAGGAAGGAAGGAAGGAAGGAAGGAAGGAAGGGATCCTTCAAGAAAGACATGCTCATAGGGGGCAGCTGGGTAGCTCAGTGGATTGAGAGTCAGTTCTAGAGACAGGAGGTCCTAGGTTCAAATTCGGCCTCAGACACTTCCCAGCTGTGTGACCCTGGGCAAGTCACTTAACCCCCATTGCCCACCCTTACCACTCTTCCACCTAGGAGCCAATACACAGAAGTTAAGGGATCAAAAATAAATAAATAAATAAATGAACGAACAAACAAACAAACAAACAAATAAATAAGAAAGACATGCTTATAAACTGGCCAGTGGCAAGGGATGTATTCTAAGAGGGAGCCCAGCCTACCCCATGCTTTGCACATGCATATACATAGGCCTATAACAACATTAGACACCATTAGATCAGAGATTCTTGGCCTTTTTAGTGTCCTGGCCCCGTTGGGCAGTTTGGCGATGCCTATGGACTCTTTCTCAGAATGACATTTTTAAATGCCTAAATGTAATCCACAAAATTACCAAGAAAATCAATTATTCTGAAATATAGTTACCCAAATTTAAATTTTCTTGAAAAGAGACAAGTTTATAAGGACGTCAGGTTAAGAAGCCCTGGTGTAGACCGATCTTCTTTCCAGGAGGGGAGAGCACTACACTGGTGTGCATACTCGGGTGGTTTCATTTCTGAGCAGAGGGGCTCTGCCTGTCCCTCCCTGGGAAACCTCTGCAACTCCACAATTAGGCATCTTGAGGACAAAAGGAGCCTTTATCCAATTCTTCTTAGTGACTCCTTTTTGAGGCCTGGTTATTACTCTCTCAAAGGCCTAAGGCCCCCCTTTCTCAGCCAGCCCTTCGGTGCCCTGGGGCCTGGATGTGTATCTCCACTGACTTGTACAAGGAAGGGATTTAATTCAATGAGTTGCCATGGAGTCAAGCTTTTCCTTCCTCCCCAAGGCTGCTGATGGCACCAAGCCTTCAGAGTATCCAACGTTCGGAGGCCCTGGTACATGCCATCCCTGTTTACCTGGGATTTTTAGGTTGAGATCACAGATACTACCAACAGTTGCCACCGACGGTGCCCGGCTTGCGCGCGTGATACTTTCCTTGACCCTGCCTTCTCCGCTGATTTTCACAGTGAAGGGACTGCCTGGAAGGAATGGGGAAAAGGTCTTCATGAAGCTGTGCGTGGAATGGGGCATACCCCAGAGGCTTAACATGTAAGCAAAATCCAAGCAAGGCCCCCCAAATGCCAGCGTTAATACCTGGGACATGTTCATCTGCAAACTTGGTGGACACAATATAAACCCCCGGGACTGTAGGGAAGTAGGACACCTTACAGGTTCCGTCTTCAAGATCTTCTGTCTGAATGTCAACCTTGCTTGGTCCTTCTACTGCCAAGGATATGCCGCCGTAACCTGAAGGACACACATCCTCATTTTCCCAACTAGCCACGGTGGCCTCTTAAGTGCCAAACTTGCCAGAGCAGAGAGAACAGAAGCTCAACTAATGAATGGTCCATCAACCTGCAGACACTGATACCTGCACGCCTGTGCCTAGGCCAGAGCCAAGGTCTTAATGCAAAGCAGGCCGCCGGGACTGAGACTTCTTGTGATTCCAGAAACCAGAGACCTGACCTACCACCATGGAATCCAGAAAACCCCAAACTGAGGATTCCAGGGCACTGCTGGGCTTGGGTCCAAAGACTGGAGAAGGCCACAGTAGAGGAAGACTCTTGCCCAGCGTCACAAAGGAGGTATCTAATCTAGGATTTCAACGTGGGTCTCCTTGACTCCAAATCCCACGCCCTATCCATCCTACCATGTTATTTCTCCATGAGAATGGGCCAGCAGCTTTTGGATTGGAACCATCAGACACCAGGAAGATAACAGCAGTTGCAACACTGCCAGTGAATGGCCTACAGTGTAGATGCCCAAACTATTGACCTTTTAAAAGACAAGGGATTTTAGGGGACGGAAGACAAGAAGAAGCCAGATTTGGTTGAACCCTCTGGGCCCCAGCGATCTTGAAGCTAGGAGACCCTCCCCGAGGCAGACATACTGACCTGCGTCCCTCGTGTCAACAATAAAGTCTGACATTTCAAAAGTGCGTCCTTCTGTCAAGCCGCGGCCTGAGACTTTAGCCCTCCGAGCATCTCCAATCTCTGACTGGACCACCATGATGGACACTGGGCTGTTGGGCACATGGCTGCCATTTTTCTTAATGCTGACCAGGTGTTCCCCAACTTCCCGGGGGATGAAAGAAATGCCTGTCGATGGAGACAATTGAGATTCAGGGGAAGAAAGGAAGCCTCGAAACTGAAGGCCATGAGTCCCACCCTTGGTTTCACAAATGGAAGTTCTAACGTTTTTTTTTTTTTTTTTTTTTAGTTAAGCTGCCCTGGGGCAATCCAGAGAGGCCTGTGCTTCCCTTCTCAGATGCATGTTTTTAAGTAGTTAAAGGAAATACTAGATTTAAATCAGAGTAAAGTGAAAGTTAAATGTCGTGTTTTCCACCCAAATCCACAGAGCCTCTGAAATCCATTTAAAGGGATGTTATAAATACTGGGGAGGAAACAAAAAAATAAAAATACTTTGGCCCATTTTTTTTTTTCAAATGTGCCAAAGAGCAATTTTGGTGAATCATGGACCACACTGTGAGAGGGCATCAAGTGAGAAGAGGTGGGAATTCTTGGAAGTCCCAACCGGAAGAGTCAGAATATCTCAATGGCCATCTAGTCCAACCTGTATGTAAAAGAAGAAACCTTCTTCCCTTCCCCCCAACAACACAGTGGACTGCCATGTGGACCTCTAGCCTTTCCTTGGAGACCTCTGAAGAAGGGACTCTTCTTTGGGTCTGAGGGGCGGCTCCCCAATGCCCCCCAGAAACTCCTCGAGCAAAAGAAAGCAGCGCCTGGGAGACGGGGGGCTGGCGGCTCCCTTACCGATGTGGTTGTTTGGGAGCCTCTTCAGGAGACAGGGCTCATCCCGCCCAGACGGGGCTTTGATGCTGGCGGTCAGTGTGCTGAGGTCCGTTTCACTGATGTCCAGCAGGAAGTCAGCGGCGGAGCCCAGCTTCACTTGGGAACATCTCCTGTTGTTATCTAGGACGTGCACGCGGGCACACACACACACACACACACACACACATTAATTCTTGTGGACTTTTTACTCGTCTTGGACAGACAGAATGGACAGACCCATTCGGTACATCCAAGCCTCGTTTCAAAGTAAACTTCCCAGAGCCTCGTTGATCCAGAAAGGAAATGGGAGATTTCACCACGGGGACAGGCTCCGGCCCAGATCCGCTCTCTGAGCGTCAGCAGTTACGTCTTAGAGTCTCCTCGAGGTCCTAGATGTGACCTGGGTCACGCAGCTACTTAAGGGTCAGTGGGGAGAGATCTGAACCCAGAGCTTCCTGCCTCACAGCCCCCCACCATTCGATCAGCTACCTGAGGACGGGAGACGGGAACAGGCACATACTCGAGTAGAAGAATCAGGCCTTAGAGATAGGAGAGATGAAGCGGCCTTGACTTGGGGAACGCCGACATGCTATGAGGGGGCCCCCTTGGGGGAGATGGCTCTGGGCCTCCCACTTTCGCCCAAATCACGACATCTACGGATACCCTTTTTTAACCCGCACCTTCCATCTCACAATCGACAATCTGTGTTAGCTCCAAAGCAGAAGGGTGGTAGGGCTGGGCAATGGGCGTAAGGGACCTCCTAGGCCTGGGGTCTGAGCCGCTGAGCCGCCCCGAGCTGCCCCCTGTGCGGACAAGCCCTGATCAAACTGTAGGATCAGTCATTGCTGGGTTAAATCTACCTCCAGGGAGCCAGTGTGGGACAGGAGAAAGGGGGCTCAAAGGGGGGCAGGAGACGTGAGCTTCCAATTCTATCTCCTCTCCCGAAACTCTCTGGGCCTCCTCCGTCCTCATCCGGAAAATGGGGGGTCGGGGAAGGCTGGACCAAATATCCTCTAAAGGCCCGTCGACCACCACGTCCAGGAGCCCACCCGCTCCCATGGACAGCCGCCATTCCCCTGGGCCCGAGGCAAGCTGGGGCTCTCCTACCTGTGATTTTGGCTGTGAAGGGGCTGCCTGGGATGTGCTTGTCGTTGTACTTCACGAGGATGCTGTAGTCCCCGGGGAGCGTGGGCAGGTAGGTCACCGTGCAGGTGCCATCCTTGTTGTCAATGCAGCTGATCTCGGCCTTCGAAGGCCCCTCGATGGCCAAGTCCAGTCCACCTGCCAGACAGAAGGGCGGCCGTTACACCCACAGGGCCTCTGCTGCATCGAGGAGTGGGAGGACATTCCTTCTGCCGGCACCCAGGGCCCGAGCAGACGGCCTAACGAGGAGGCCGCCGAGGCCAAGCGCACCAGCCTCGGAAATTCAGGGCCACGTCCGTGGCAAGCGGCCTCAGGAAGGGACGCTTCTGGAACCTGATTATTTATACACACACACGCCCCAATGCCTTATTGGAGGAATTCTATTTGTGTATACACATAAGTATATTGATATATCCACACACACAAATGTAAAACGATATAGATATATGAAAGAAGAGAGGAGAGACAGACAGAAAGACAGAGAGAGAGAGAGAGGAGAAAGAGAGAGAAAGAGAGAGAAAGAGAGAGAGAGAGACAGAGACAGAGAGAGAGAGAGAGAGAAAGAGAAGAGAGAGAGAGAGAGAGAGAGACAAAGACAGAGAGAGAGAGAGAGAGAAAGAGAAGAGAGAGAGAGAAAGAAGAGAGAGAGAGAGAG
>NW_025390277.1:0-6085 GCF_016433145.1 Gracilinanus agilis | reverse complement strand
TCTTTCTTTCTTTCTTTCTTTCTTTCCATTTATTAGTAAATAATTATAAAATTAGCATGAAGCTCTAAGATTAATTTTTATTTTTTTACATACTGAACTAGCTCTGCATTTCTGATATAATTCCACTTGGTCACAATCATCTTTGTGATGTATTGTTGTAATCTCCTAGCTAGTATTTTATTTAGGATTTCTGTATTAATATTCATTAGGGAAATTGGCTTATAATTTTCTCTCTCTGTATTTGCCCTTCCTTATTTAGATATTAGTACCTATTGGTTTCATAAAAGGACTTTGGTTGGACTCTTTATTTGCCTATTATTCCAAATAATTTATCTAATATTGGAATTATTTGCTCTTTCAATGATTGATAGAATTCACTTGTAAATCCATCTGGTCCTGATGTTTTTTTCTTAGGATGTTTATTTATGACCTGTTCGATTTTTTCCCAAGACAGTTTATTTAGTTATTCTATTTCCTTATCTGACAATCTATCTGGGCAGTTATACTTTTATAAGTATTCCTCCATTTCTCTTAAATTGTTTAATTTATTGGCATGTAATTGGGAAAAATGATTCCTAATAATTGCTTTAATTTCATCTTCATCTTTGTGATATATTCACCCTTTTTATTTTTGTGTATTTATTTGGATTTCTTTCTTTTTTAAATCATGTTAACCAAATGTTTATCTATTTTACTGGTTTGCTCTTAAAACCAACTGCTTTTACTTATCAGTTCAATGGTTTTCTTACATTCAATTTTATCAGTCTCACTTTTAATTTTTAGTATTTTCAATTTGGTGTTTAGTTGGAGATGTTTAATTTGTTATTTTCCTAGTTTTTTAAAATTACATCCTCAATTTATTAATCTGCCTTTTCTCTATTTTATTGATGTAAGCCTTTAAATGTCCACATTTTCTTCTAATCAGTGCTTTTGCTGAATCCCATAAGTTTTGGTATGTCATCTCATTATTATCATTCTCTTTAATAAATGTATGTATTGTTTCTGTGACTTGTTCTTTAACCTACTCATTCTTTTAGATTAGGTTATTTCTGGTGTTGTTCTTAAGTCATTTTAGTCAGGTATGATTCTTCATGACCCCATTTGGAATTTTCTTGGCAAAGATACCAGAGTATACTAGAGGACCCTGTAATCTTCACCCAATCCATGTCCATAGAGCAAAAGTTCTTGAAACTGAGGTTGTGCTTAACACAGCTGTCCCCTTCCTAGGGCTAGAATTTGTTGATTCCCCAGGATCTGCCTAGTGTTGTCTTGCACTTCACTCTAGCCAGACCACCATCCCAGGAGGTTTTCTTAATGTCTTCTCAAGTTATCTTAGGCTGAGTGACTGCTTTACCTTGACTTTAATTATTTCTGTTGCTCTAAAATTCTTGTTCAGGCATTATTTTAAGTTATTGGGTGGGGGTGGGGAAGAATTTGGGAGAGCCAGGTAATTTCCTGCTTTATTCCGCCATCTTCCCATAATGCCTTCTAAAATAAGAATTTTAATGGGGAAATGAGACAGAAGCTAAATTTGGAGATTTCCCAAGGGTTCCAGGGAAGAGGCAAGCTACAAGCTGAATTTGTGATAGATTAATGAAATACTATGTGTGAATGCTTCTTTCCTCTTTTAAAAGGACTAGTGGTCCTCAAAGTGTGACTGGGGAAGCCCAACTCTTCTTTCACTCTTAGCCCCCTTGCCACATTCTATAGATCGCAAGCATGCTCTCCCTGGAATGGCTCCCAAGGTTCCTAGAGTATTTTACTTAGTTAACATTTCCCTCTCCTTCAATTTCCCTAAGACATAAGAGGGTTCTATTGCCACTTAAAAGGATATTGGTTCCCATCTTCCCCATTCCTCCTTACCCATATGCTTTTGGTCTAATTCATTTCTCGACATCAATATGCCTTTTGATCCACAGCCAAGCTTTCAGTGTTTCAACCACTCCTCCCTAGTTGACTACTATTTAAGTCCTCCCCCACTTACACTTATGTGAGCAAGAGTTAACTGGATAACTGCCATGTCCCACTATCAAAGAGAGCCTATAGGATGTGACCAGTATATACTTTTTCACAGATAAACACAATCATGTGAGTACATAATAGTATTGCCATTACCGATAATAATTCAAAAGATCTGATAGTGTCAGTGTGACTACTCCACTGTAACTACTCCTCTTGTGATAGCAGGAATCCCAGTCCTTTTTTACTTTACTAAATATTTTTATGAGTTGCTAAGTTCAAAATCCTCATTTCCGAGTGACCAAACTTTTAATTATAGTCTCTTTGAACTAAGATAAGCTGATACTCTGGATGAGAGGCAGGTAGTCCCTATCTTTTATGGTACTTGTCTTTACAAATTTATGCTCTTAGAGTAAGGGTGAAAGAACAAGACTGGAAGCAGAGCCGTCTTTGGGTGGAATGTAAGGGGAGGAAGCACACTAAAACACCTTGAGGCAACCACCTTGCTGAATGAGTGTAGGTGTTGTGGCCTCCTAATGCCCTCCCCTCCCTCCAAAACCACTGAAAGGAGGAGGCTCTCTCTTTGACAAAGCTGTATTGTTGAGGGTGGGGTAAACTGGAGAGGAACTCGCCTTGGATGTTGGATGGGGAGATTGGAGAGAAAATGTGCCCCAGGTTACTGGTACCCCTCTAAATTTCAGTGCTGTTAAGGTAAAACCCAAGTGGCTCTATCCTCATTATTGTCTATGGTCTGTACTGGGTCCTACCATTGTGAGAGGACTTAACAGATTAATAGATTTATACTCTACTGGCATAGCTTTCAAGATGCCAGAGTTACTCCTACCTCAGGATGAGTCATACAAGGAAGACTCCTAGGAGGAAGACTTCAGTGGATGAAAATTTAAGCCTTTCTTTTTTTTTAATACCTTCTAAATATATCTCTCTTCCTTCTCTTCTCCAGGGATCTTCCCCTATAACAAAACTATAAAAAGAAGAAAAAGTAGTTTAGAAAAACCAACAACACATTAACTAATAGTATATACAATATTCCTCATGGAAAGTTTTCCACCTTTTCTAAAAAGGTAGGAGGTATATTTTCTGTCCTTAGTCATTTTAATCATGAGATGTTCAATTTCTCTTTTTTTCCATTTACATTGTTATGGTCATCATGCATATTGTTCTCTTCATTCTGCTTACTTCAATGTGCTTCAGTTCATGTAAATCTTTCTTTGTTTTTCTGAGTTTTTCATATTTTTTATTTCTTATACTATAGTAATATTCTATTATATTTTAAAAATATAATTTGTTTAGTCATTTCCTAATCTTTGGGCATCTGCTTTGTTTCCAGTTCTTCACTACCACAAAAAGTTGGGCTATGGATATTTTGGTATGTATGAGATCTTTCTATCTTTAATTTCTTAGAATATATGTCAATCAATTGAATCTCTGGGCCTGAGTATAGACAGTTTAGTTTATTTCCTTAAAGTTTAATTCCAAATTGCTTTCTATAATGGTTAGATCAGTTCACAACTCCACTGAGTATTAGTATGTCTGCCTTCCCATAACCCTTGTAAGACTGACTTTTTCCGTCTTCTATCATCTTGCTGGTTCACTGGGAATGAAATGAACCTTCAAGTTGTTTTAATTTGCATTTCTCTTATTTGTGATTTGGAGCAATCTTTCATATGATTATTAATAGTTTGTTTTTCTTTTTTGTTCATATCCTTTGACTGCTTATTAGATGAAGAATATTACTAAATCCTGCTTCTATGATGTTTTAAGTTCTGTAAAGTGGTTTTCTTACAACCATGTGAATTAGGCTAGGCAAGGATTATAACCACAATTTTACATAACCTCAAATGTAAGGAAATATCACTCAAAAGGTTATAAAGATCCCTTCTGCAATTTCATTTCTAATTCCCAGAATACAACCCAGTTTATACATGACTGAAAATTGCTTCAACTTACAGGTGGCAACTTTTTTAAAGCCTTTGTTTAAAAATTCCCAGTGAGCAAAAACCCACTTACTCCTGAAGTGATATACTACACTACACTTTTAAAGAGCTCCAATTATAAGAAAATTTTCTATCTCAAGCCTAAATTTCTCTTTTTGAAGCTTCTGCCCATTACTCCTGGTTCAGGGGACTGAGCAGAACAAGTCTATTCCCTGTTCCACTTTATAGCCCTTCAAATACTCAAAGACAATTACCATGTCCCGCCTAAGTCTTCTCTTCTTTTGCTTAAACACCTTCAGTTTCTTCAGCTAATTCTTATATGTCATGATTTTGAGATCCATCACAAAGATTTTGGCTTTCATACACACACATGTTTATGTAAATACACACACACACACACACACACACACACACACACGAAGAAACTAAGACTAGACAGTTAATGTGATTTGCTCAGGGTCACACAATGCTGAGTTTTTAATCTAGGTCTTCTGAATCCAAGTCCAGCACTATTTCCATTTTTGAGTATTGGGTCATGATGGGATAGCTGGCTTGATCTCCTCTTGTAGGGATTAGAGGCATCCTCAGAGAGGTTCCCTAATTCAGTGAGCTAACTTCATTGAGCCCCAGAGTTTGCCTTCTTGATTCTCTGCCCTTTATTAATCATTTTCCTCAATGGCACAGGCTATTCCTAAACTAAAGGAAGAGTGAGAAATGTCTATAACATTTGTTCATGTTTAACTGTCATTTTAAAAAATCATCAACCTCTTGTGTATTTTTATCCCATGTAATCCTTATCCATGTTTTCTCACGTAGGCATATATAACGTTGTTGTTGCTGTTCATTTATTTTTTTTCAGTCATGTCTGACTTATTGTGACCTCATTTGGGGTTTTCTTGGCAAAGATATTGGAGTAGTTCACCTTTTCCTTCTCCAACTCATTTGACAGAAGAAGAAACTGAGGCAAATAGGGTTATGTGACTGCCCATAGTCACATAGCTACCATGTGTCTAAGGCCAGATTTGAACTCTGGAAGATGAGTTTTCCTGACTCCAAGCCCAGCCCTCTATCCTCTGTGCCACCTAGCTGTTCAGGTATATATAATATATCCCATATATAGTGTATCTTTTGTCTTTCATGGTGCTATTCATACACTTTTGATGGGAGAGGAGGGATTAGGCAAATGTCTTACCTTTCAGGTATCTTAAGATACATACTGTAAGATTTAAAATTAGGTTTGACTCAATATGAGAGTTATAAAAGTGAGATTGTGGTTGCCATTTATAAAATATTAGCCCTTAAGTCAGAAATGACTGTTAGCAGCTTTTATTCACAAGGTAGAGATTGAAAGTGGGAAATGTAGGAAAGAGATAGAGCCTTGTCTAGCCTACCAGGCTAAGTGCTGATCTGGTGAAGTTCTGCTCAGCCTCATGCAAAGGCTCCCTCAAGTCCCAATCTCCACGTGGAAGTCCCGGTGGTGTCTTCAGCCAGAAATCCACCAATGCAAACCTCTTCCTTCAGCTCCAGTCACTCACCCAGCAAGCCTCTCCAAAGCAGAAAGCTCCAGTCCAGAACGATTCCAGGAAATGGTGACTACTTCTAAGAATCTCAGTGACTGCCTACAAGAATCTCACCAGAGCTCACAATGAAGAGAGTGTCACACCAAAGCACCAACCTAGACAAGGTCTCCTAGCCAAAGAACCAAGGAAGCAAAGAGTGAATCTTGTCCTTTGGTCTCATCTTTTATAGTCCTTTTTCCACATCACTTCCTGTCTCTCTCTCACTTCATGGGAACCAATCACACTCTCCCAATTTGCCTAGCACTGCCCAAAGGGGGCCAGTGCTTGTGGCCTTTGAGGGTGTAAACTTTTATCAAAAGGATTCACAAGTTCCTGACTGATTGAGTTAAAAGGGTGGAAAATTCCAAACTACTTGATTAAGTTAAAATAAAGAAATTCCCTTTCACAATTACTTTACCATCTAAAATATAAATTTTAAGTTGTCAGTGGCCTATGGCAGAGGTCTTGTTTCTAAAAACCTATGATTAGAGTAAGATAGATAAGTATATGTTCTGTGTGGAATAACTTTTGACTATTTTTAATTATTAATTATAATAATAAATAATGTCAACCATATTGCTATCTAATAAGATTGTATTATTATGATTATAT
>NW_025390276.1:0-3728 GCF_016433145.1 Gracilinanus agilis | reverse complement strand
AAATCAAATTGTTTACTATCTCTGAGCTTGGGGAAGGAAGAGAGAGATCAACAATTAGTATCTTATAATTTTGGAAAATATATGGAAAATATAAATTGATATTAAATATTATTGGGAAAATGAAATATCTTTTAAAAAGGAAATTATTATATATAATTGGAAATATAGGAAAAATAAAATGTCTTTTAAAACAAGATATACATTTTTGATTCAGCAAACATATGGATATGTTTTCCTTAATTATTTCATTTGTTAAAATGGAGAGTTCTTTTTTATTAATTGGAGAGGGCATGAGGGAAAAATTAGGGGAGTAATAGTAGCAGCATTAGTAACTCCCAAAAGAAAGTGTTATATTAAAAGGAGGTCACTATTATCTTTGATGTATATGAAGATGATGTACAGAGAGATGATAAGATGGTACTTCTCCTTTATAACAGTTGCCCAGGCAGGATCCTTTAGGTCAATGGATGATATCCCTTCAGGACCCACCTGGGGTTAATTGATATTAATTATTGGGCTCTTCAGCTGAGGTAACGTTGGTAATCTGACTGCGTGACTCCCTTCCCAAATAAGCTTTGGAAACCAGTTCAGGAAGGTACTTTCAACTTTAAATATATTTGATACAGAAGGATAATGGTGTGGGATAGAGGTAATAGGAGACTCTACTTTAAATTGATATTAATGAATCTCTAACTGCAGGCAAATGAAGGAATCAAGATGATAGCTTCTCTCTGGTACAGCCTGGCCAGGGCTAAAACAGAGTAGGCAAACTGCTGGAAATCTCCAGCTTCTTCTTCAGTAGATCTTAAGCCTTATAAGTTGAGATATCCGCCCTTTCCTCCCTCTTCTTCTTCTCCTGCCCACTTCCCGGATCCCTCCCAGGCCCTGGGAAGCCTAGATAGCTAAGATGGTGAACTTCCTAATATCTAGGGGCAGTAGAAACATACTATACAGATTGGTCTATACAGATTGATGAACGGTACAGGAAACACAGGAGGAGCTTGCAGGGTAGTGTTTGCAAGTCTCTATCTCCAAAGACTAGGATCCACACTGATCTCTAGCCTCAGGGACAGGTAAGAGACCCAAGAACCTCTCTCAGGGTTCTCAACTGCCCTCTCCTGAGTCCTCATGCCTCTTTGGGAACATTCTATCCAACTGACTTAGCTATCAATCATTGAGTGAACTTCAAGCTCCCAGAGATTTAATATAACAAAATTTGACAAGAAATTTAATGAAACATTTTTAAAACTACACAGAGAAATGGATGAGTATATTCAAAAGGAGAGAGATTAAAATATTTAATGCAATTGTTTTCTATTATGCTAAATTTAATATTTTTAAATAAAAGTAATTGTCATGATTTCATAAGTAATCTTTATTTGTGGGTTTTTAAATAGAAAGATTCAGGTTTTTTTTTTATTTTTGTGACCTAAATTATTTTATAACAGTTCATTTAAAAATATATGAGTATGGGGGCAGCTGGGTAGCGCAGTGGAGTGAGAGTCAGGCCTAGAGACAGGAGGTCCTAGGTTCAAACCCGGCCTCAGCTACTTCCCAGCTGTGTGACCCTGGGCAAGTCACTTGACCCCCATTGCCCACCCTTACCAATCTTCCACCTATGAGACTATACACCGCAGTACAAGGGTTTTAAAAAAAAAAACAAACAAAAATATATGAGTATGCATGTCTGTTGATTATAGATTACAAAAAAATAAATGGAAGCTAGAACTGGATGAGTTTTACCATATAGCTCTAGAATTATAATCATCCCTCATCTTTCACCTCCTAACTGGCATTTCAAACTCTCTTCATTGGTCACTGATCTTCTGACTGGTGCTCTTAGCCATAACCAGCCTAGATCTGTCATGATGAATTTTCACAGCATGTGTTAAATCCCCCTAACTCTTTCATTCCAACCACAATGTTTTGTCAAAAAAGGAAACAAGAGTAATGGATTGAAATTGCAACAAGGCAAATTTAGACAATTTCAGGGAAATAAATAAGCAAATAAACTAATGAATCATAAAACTTTCAAACATTTAGGAGGATCTAAAAGTTAAACAGGCTGCTGCAGAAAGTGTTGGTCTCCCCATCACTGAACATCTTCAAATAAAAGCTGAATTATTTTATGTTAATATAGACCAGTGTGGTTAAATCAGTCCATCATACTCTCAAGTAATGCCAGAACCAGATCAAAATTAAACTGGGAAATATTTAACAACATTCATAAAATGAATTTAAATAAACTCATTAAAAGTGATGTTGTTCATTTGTTGCTATGTCAGTAAATGAAGCCTACAAAAGTCCATTTTTATTTATTTGTCATAACCAGTGATGTAGACTGAAACTTGCTTATTTCTATGCTAGATTACATTCTGACTGAAGTCCTTCTGACATACTCTGTGAAATCTGACTTCACTTTGTAATGATGTGTAGACCTGGAATGGTGGTACAGGCTATGGGCAACTTTATCTCTATCTATCTATCTATCTATCTATCTATCTATCTATCTATCTATCTNCAACTTTATCTCTATCTATCTATCTATCTATCTATCTATCTATCTATCTATCTATCTATCTATCTATCTGTCTGTCTGTCTCTCTGTCTCTCTGTCTCTCTGCCTCTCTCTGTCTCTCTGCCTCTCTCTCTCTCTCTCTGTCTCTCTGTATAGCTATCTTTCTATCTAAAACAAAGAGAAATAGAAATTCACAGAGGGAGACAAGGAGCTTACAGAGATAAGATGCATCTCTGTTCTCTTCTCTCCACTATCTGCTGCAATTATAGTCACTGTATGGCCTCTGAAAAAGTAATTCTTTTCACAACTACTGCCTAAGTAGAAATCCTTGATTCATTATTGCATTTAAGGATTTTTTCTGCACTCCTTTCCTTATAATCACTCTTATTATTCATGATAGTGTAGAAAAGTTCTGTTTTATTGATATTCCCCACAATGACTAAGAAATGAATTTCTCCTTAAAGAGAAGTTTAAACAGAACTTTAACATTTGTAAAATGTTTTGGATGTATTAACTCCCTGAATCATGACAACAACTCTTGGAGGTAGACATTATTATCATGTCCTCTTTAAAGATGAGAGAAATGAATATAAAATACTTAGGAATCTACCTACCAAAACAAACACAGCAATTATATGAAAACAACTACAAAACACTTTCCAAACAAATAAAACTGGATCTAAACAATTGGAAAGCCATTGATTGCTCATGGGTAGGATGAGCTAACATAATAAAAATGACAATTCTACCCAAATTAATTTACCTATTTAGCACCATACCTATCAAGCTACCAAAAAACTTCTTTACTGAATTAGAAAAAACTATAACAAATTTCATTTGGAATAACAAAAGATCAAGAATATCAAGGGAAATAATGAAAAAAAAATGTGAAGGAAGGGGGCCTAGCAGTACCAGATATTAAACTATACTATAAAGCAGCAGTCATCAAAACAATATGGTACTGGCTAAGAGATAGAGAGGAGGATCAATGGAATAGACTGGGGATAAATGACATCAGCAAGACAGTGTATGATAAACCCAAAGAGCCCAACTTTTGGGACATGAATCCACTATTTGACAAAAACTGCTGGGAAATTTGGAAAACAATATGGGAGAGATTAGGTCTAGATCAACATCTCACACCCTACACCAAGATAAATTCAGAATGGGTGAACGACTTGAATATAAAGAGGGAAACTATAAACAAGTT
>NW_025390275.1:0-6956 GCF_016433145.1 Gracilinanus agilis | reverse complement strand
AAGAAAGAAAGAAAGAAAGAAAGAAGGAAAGGGGTCTGGCACAGAGGGGACACTTAAATAAATGCTTTTGGATTGAGTGGTTATACCTGATGCCCCATCCTGAGGGGGAAGAAGACTAGAGAGGACGGTAATCAGGAGGATGAGGAGAAACAGAAAGCAACACCAGCAACAGGGGCATGGACCTCGGTATCCCTCTCTAACCCCAAGTTGGGAGCCTGGAAAGAAGGTAACCTCGTGTTGAGGGTAAGACGTGGGAGAGTATGAGAGGGAACCCTGTTTCCCTTCTGCGGGGGAGAAGCAGTCAGAAGCTAATCTGCCCTGAGGCTCCACCCAGAGCCCCAACAGGTCTGCTAATTTCTTAGGGTAGCAAGGTGGAGGAGACAGCCTGGGGATTAATTTCTCAGGCCCCGCTGGGCCTCCCTCCTGCCGCTGGAGCTTTCTCCAGAACAAAGAGATGGGAGCCGCTTGACCCAAGCTGTTGCTATAACGGGCTCCCCTGCCCAAAGCCAAGTGCAGGGACATCGGGTCTGAGGAGCTGTCTGCTGGATGGGCCGGAAAACTGCACATTCCTTGGTCTTTTACTCTATGGTTTTAGCAGTGTGTGGAATTCTTGGTATGGAAACTCACTCCATGGGTGCAGATTAGTACCTCCTAAGTAATTCAGAGTTGTTGTTGTTTTAAACCCTCATCTTTCATCTTAGAATCAATACTTTGTATTGGTTCTAAGACAGAAGAGTGGTCAGGGCTAGGCAATGGGAGTCAAGTGACTTGCCCAGGGTCACACAGCTGGGAAGTGTCTGATGCCAGATTTGAATCCAGGACGTCCCATCTCTGGGCCTGGCTCTCAATTCACTGAGCCACCCAGCTGCCCCGTAATTCAGAGTTTTAGAGAATTGCCTGGAAGCACTGATGGTCAGTTAAGTGACTTGCTTTGGTGACACCACTAATGTATGTGATGGGCAGGAATGAAGTGATTTAAGGTCAGCTTATTATTCGCTCTACAAAAATGCCCGACTCTCCAACAGGATCCTGTAAAGGTCTCCCCCCTCCACCCCCTCCACGGTATGCCCACTTCAAGCATGTCCCATTGCACCGTCTTACTCTTTGTGAGCACTTTTATGATTCTCCCGATACAGGCTCCTATACATGAGAGAATCACACACATAGTCCCAGACAAAAAAGAGGAGCCGTAGGCTGTTCCTGGATGTGCTGGGGAATGTGTGTGCATTTGAGGAGGGGTGTGTGTGTGTGTGTGTGTGTGTGTGTGTGTGTGTGTGTGTGTGTGTGTTGGGGAGAGAGACAGACAGAGAGAGACAGAGAGACAGAAAGTCAGAGAGAAACAGAGACAGAGACAGAGACAGAGAGAGACAGAGAGAGAGAAAGGGGGAGAGGAAATGACCTTCCTGGCCAAGTGAGGATGGATTGAGGGACCCTGAAGATACTGTTGGACAGGGATTCTTAAACTGGGGGTCCATAAAGAGATTTCAGGAATCTATGAACTTGGCTTATTTTTTTTAACTATTTTGCGAACTCTATTTCGATATAATTCATTTCCTTTGTAATCCTGTGTTTTTTACTTGAAGCATTTAAAATTATTCTGAGTGTCCAAAGAGTCCATGATAGAGAAAGGGTAACCATAGAATTTCAGTACTGGGAGAGACCTTAGAGCATAAAATGTCAGAGCTGGGAGGGACTTTAGATCATGGGACATGTGCTCTAGCCCATGTTTCCTGCTAGAGTTTGATGCTTAATATTGACTGACCTTGAGTAAATCATTTAACTTCTTCGGGCCTCAGTTTCCTTATTTGTAAAATAAGGGGGTTGGCCTGGCTGGATCTTTCCAGATCTAAGTCAATGAATCTATGAGATCCTTTGGAGCAGCCCCTCAAATTCCACATGTCTAAAACTGAACTTCCCATCTTCCTTCCTCCCTTTGCTCTCTGCAGAACTTGCCCTTCCCCACAACTTCCCTATCTCTCTGAATCCACCTGCATCCACCCAGTGCTCTGGACTCAGCCACCTTGGAGCTATTTTTGGCTTTTCCCTTTCCTTCATTCGCCACATTGGATCCTGCCATTACTTTGACAACATCTCTTGAATCCTCTCCCTATTATTTTCACTCACTTGAGTATTCTCTTATTCAGGCTTCCATCCTCTTTATTCTGGACTATTCTTGTAATAGCCTCCTAATTAATGCCCATTCCTCCCATCTTTCTCTTCTCTCTTCTGTCTTTCACTGACCCTACCAACATAAGCTACAATTCTCCTTAGCCTGGCATTTTAGGCCAACCCTGGTCTGGTTCTAGAACGCCTTTTCTTTCTTTCTTTCTTTTTTTTTTAAAACCCTGACTTTCCATCTTGGAGTCAATACTGTGTATTGGTTCTAAGGCAGAAGAGTGGTAAGGGTAGGCAATGGGGGTCAAGTGACTTGCCCAGGGTCACACAGCTGGGAAGTGTCTGAGGCCAGATTTGAACCCAGGACCTCCAGTCTCTAGGCCTGGCTCTCCATCCACTGAACTACCCAGCTGCCCCCTAGAATGGCTTTTCTTGCCCTGTTTCATACCAGGCCCCTTCACTCATCCTGCATTCCAACCACCATTCACAGCCATCCAAGCCAACCCACCTGGGCCATCTTGCCAACTGCCCTTCTGTTGTTCTCCTTCTTCCTGTCCAGAACAGTGTCCTCCAGAAATCATGCCCCATTCCCCAGCCTGAGGCCAGTTAATCCCCTCAGCTTGGCACTCCTGGCCTGGGGCTGAGCTGTCTTGACTGATAAGAGCTCCCCTAGACCGTTACTTCTACCCAGCCCCACTCTCAGTCCATGTTTCATTCCTATCCTTCATATTCGGGCATCCTCCCAGGGCAATGTGGTTGTAGGGAATGGGACACTGGACTTGGGGTCAGGAAGATAAAGGCTCAAATCCTGGCTTAGGCAGTGACTTTGGTGACCCTCCACAAGTCACCTAGCCCTTTTGGGCCTCAGTTTCCTCATCTTTAAAATGAGGGAATTGGACTAGATGGCCTCTAAAGTCCTTGCCAGTTCTAAAAGTCTCTAATTCCAGTAAGAATGCTCAATGTGTATGTGCTTGGCTACATGCATGTAGGAGAATTAAAAGGAATTGAACTCAGGGACAGTTAGGTGGCATAGTAGATAGAGATGCAGACCTAGAGGGAGGACCTGGATTCAAATTTGACCTCGGACACGTCCTAGCTTTGTGACCCTGGGTAAGTCACTTAACCCCATTTGCTTAGCCCTTAACTTTTTGTCTTAGAGTTGTTACTAAGACAGAAAGTAAAGGTTTACCAAATAAATAAAAAGAACTGAACTCTAATTTGGTGGTCTTTCCTCCCACCTTGCTCGCTTTCCCTCTCCCAATATTCCTTTTCTGTCTAAACTTGAGCCCCCATCAGACCCTCTCTGAAAGGAACAGCAACTTCCCCATTCCTGCTATAATTCTGATAAGGCAGAATTAAAGAAGCTTTACAACTCGAGGGGCTAAAAGGGGACTCCACCCCCAACCTCTGTGGGTCAGCTCTGTGTTCAGTCAGTCAGTCACTGGGTCCCTATTGGGCTCCTTTCTTTGGCTCCCATAAATCAGTGAAATGGCCCATCACTGAGATGAACCGAGCTGAGACCCTGCCTGCTGAGGAGCTCAGGGATACTGATCCAGATGTTCATGGCCCAAAGCTGAAGGACGAGTCCACTGTCTTCCCCTCTAATCTGTTGGAGGCATCACCAAGAGAAATTGAGGATTAGTGGATAGAGTGCCCAAGTTGGAGTCAGAAGGAACTGGGTTCAAATCCCACTTCAAATATGCATTCGCTGTGTGACCCTAGAAAAGTCTGTTTTCTGGCTTCCTTGGCCTCAGTTTCTCATCTGTAAAATGAATTAAATGGACTAGATGACCTCCAAGGTGCCCTCTAGCTCTAAATCTATGATTTGGCCAGCCTAATGTCCAGATTATTCTCTTGCTTTTAAAGATTTTGGGGGGCTCCCCTTTGTCGACTCAGGTACAAGCTCCTTAGCCTAGAATTCAAAGCCTTCCACACTGTAGTTCTGACCTACATCATAAAGAGAGCCCCCCTCCTGCCCGGCCCCTCCACGTGCTCTACAGTGGAGCCACCTCTTTGGGGTTCCCTGTTTTAATCTCATGCTCTGCCTTGGCTCACCTAGTTCCCCCACACGCTTTCCTTCCCCTCCAGTTCTCTTCCTGTCACATCCTTCCATTCTTCCCCCTCTCCCCTGGGAAAGCCCTTGGCCTGGATCTCCCTTGTACCCCCGGCACTGGTCCTCGTGTGATCCTTATTCGTGCTCGGTCTCCTCCCTCTCCTAGCAGATCGTAAACTCCGTGAAGGCAAGAGCGTGCGTCTTAGGACATCTCTGGGTGTGAATAATGGGGGATTCGTTGATGTTTATTGAATGAATGAATGAGTTAGTGAGTGAACAAACGATTGAACCATAGGAAAATGAGAGAGATGTGACGGCGGATGGGTTTTAGGAATTTCCCCAAGCCAAGACCCATTCCGCTGGCCAGTTTTGGACAGGAAGTGGGGCAAGGGCAGGGGGGAAGTACATGTCACTATGAGGCCAGGCTAGAGTGGGTAGAAAAGAATGGGGGTGGGTAGGTGGAAAATATGAAGGCAGGGAAGGGGGGACTTGTCAGAGAAAAACCGGAGACCTTCTTTTTCCTGAGTCAAATACCGTCCATGTCCCCCTGTTGCCCTCAACAGAAAGTGCTATTTCCTAAGGCTGGCATTTGGTGCCCTTCGTGATGGGGCCCAACCTCTGTTTCTTGTCTTAACTTCCCTGAACCTCCATCAAGCTCAACCAAACCAGACAATTCCTCGGGGCTGAATCTCCTGCCTCCGTTCCCTTGTTCACACTGTCTCCTTGCTTGGAATGTCTTCCTCCCTCCCCTCCACCTAGTCACATCCTTTGAGGTTCCACTCAGAGGATAATTCTCCCTAAAAGTCTTCCCTGTTCCCTCCGGCCAGCTCTAATCTTTCCTTCCTTTCAGCCCTGTGGTTCCGCGTCTGAATCTCTCTCTCTCTCTCTCTTTTTTTAAACCCTTGTACTTCGGTGTATTGGCTCCAAGGCAGAAGAGTGGTAAGGGTGGACAATGGGGGTCAAGTGACTTGCCCAGGGTCACACAGCTGGGAAGTGGCTGAGGCCGGGTTTGAACCCAGGACCTCCCGTCTCTGGGCCCGACTCTCACTCCACTGAGCTACCCAGCTGCCCCCTGAATCTCTTTTAACAGAAGCGACACACCAAGGCAATGTGAATTAGGAGATCTGGGTTGAACCCTGGCTTGAGTAGTTATGGTAAAAGGGTAAAAGGGTAAAATGATGGAGGCTCCGGCTGGCCTCAGTTTTCTCGGTTGTAAAATGAGGAGTTTAAGTGGGATAGCCACTAAGGTTCATTCCAAGTACAAGATCTATGATTTTAGCATTTATTAAGTACCTACTGTGTCCTGGGCATTGTGCCTTTGGTCACCAGGAAGACATGAAGTTTAACCAACCAATAAATGTTTATTAAGCGCCTACTATGTGTCAAACACAGCCCTAAATGCTGGGCGGAGAGAGTTTAGAGGTACCTTCATGGAGTTCCCAATCTAGGAGGCAATGAAGACACAAGCCCAGATATCTGCAGTGCACAATGTTACACGACAACTTCATCCGAGAACAACAACACAAGTGTGCTCATGAGAGGTTCCAAGAGGGAGGCAGGTACCTGTGGTGGGACGACAGGGAAGCCTTCCTTCAGAAAGCAGCATTTCAGCTGGGTTGTTTTTTTTAAACCCTTACCTTCTGTCTTGGAGTCCATACTGTGTATTGGCTCCAAGGCAGAAGATCAGTAAGGGCTAGGTAATGGGGGACAAGTGACTTGCCCAGGGTCACACAGCTGGGAAGTGATGAAGCCAGATTTGAACCTAGGACCTCCTGTCTCTAGGTCTGGCTCTCCATCCACTGAGCTACCGAGCTGGGTTTTTAAAAGATGGCTAGCCACCAAAGAATGGGAGGGAGGGCATTCCAGGCACCAGGAACAGCCTGAGCAAAGTAACAGAGGTGGGAGAGTACAGGGCCTTTTTAGGAGGAAGAGTATTGCCCAGCCGAGAAAAATACCAAGAAGAGTTTGAACTTTATTCAGGAAGACATAAGAGGAATTGAAGGGTCTTGAGCAGAGGAGGGACGTGGTCAGATCTGTTCAAGAACAGCGGACCTGGCAGCATGCCAATGTGGATGAGATTGGAGAAGAAAAGAGAATACTGGAAGGAGGCTTTGTTGGGAGATGGTTGCCAGAGCCCCGGGGAGGTGGCATGAGGGTCTCCGCTTGGCTTTGATGGTGGTGGGACTAGAGAGGACAGATGTGATGGATGGCATTCTAAATCCTAAGCACCTTCCCAGTTCTAACATCGTGTGCACTATTGTCTCTCATATCCCATGTTCTAAGGTCCCCCTCAGCTTGGATCTATGTTCTAAGGTTATTCCCAGCTCTGCCATTTGGTGTTCTAAGGTGGAGGGGGACCATTCTTAGCTCTGAGGCTCCAGAGGCTTCCTAGCATTCTCCTCTTGGGTTGATATCACAACAGAGAATGTGGTGAAGTGAGGCAAGGGGGAAGACATATAAGACAGTGGGAAAAGTGCTAGATTCAAAGACAAAAGATCTGAGTTCAAATCCTGCGCCATCCCTTAGTTCTTGTGTGATATTTGGCAAGTTATTTCACATTCTTCATCTGCAAAAATGAAGGGTTGAGCCAGGCCCAGAGATGGGAGGACCTGGGTTCAAGTCTGACCTCAGACACTTCCTAGCTGGGTGACCCTGGGCAAGTCACTTAACTCCCCATTGCCTACATAGTAATTATTCTAAAACATATGGTTTAAAAAAGAAAGAAAGGAAAGAAGGAAGGAAGGGAAGAAGGAGGAGGAGGAGGAGGAGGAGGAGGAAGAGGAGGAGG
>NW_025390274.1:0-2500 GCF_016433145.1 Gracilinanus agilis | reverse complement strand
CCTCCCTCTTCCTCCAGTCACTTCTCCCTGGTAAACAGGGCGAGTGCCCATTAGAGACAAAACACCTCAGTGTTCCCAAAAAACCCCAATGGTGGGAAAGGGAGGGGAAAGATCCTCGGAGGAGAGGAAGGACAAGGGAGCAGAGAAGAGGCCTCAGTTCAGGAAACACCTCGGGAAGAGAGCCTGGGAGCCCTGGCTGGGAAAAGATCTCTGAGGGTCGTCCTCTCTCTGCCCTTCTCTGTCCTGCCCATATCTCTGTGCCCCACATCCCATGAGTGTCCCTGGCCATCCAAAGGACGAAGTGGCTGCAGAGGAGGCCCTGGGCCCCTGAGAGGAGCCAGAATCCTATTGGCTAGAGGCTGCGGCTGAGAGTCCCCCGGAAGGGGGAAGAAGTGTGGCTGGCTGAGCTCTTCCTTGTCCTGACAACAGCGGTTGTTGCTGATGGGGGCTTTGTGCCTGTTTTGACCGTAAGTTTTGCAACTATGCATCAATCCCGGATACTCCCTCCCTGTCTTTTGACCGAAGCCTGAGTCAACTCCCAAAGGAGGCCAGAGACGACTGAAGCATCAGCACACTTGGTGAGTCTGCTCTGGGGACCTGGATTGGGGGCGTAGGCTGGGATGGGGTGGGGGGGCGTTCAGGTCCCCAAGAGGGAAGGGGGTCAGGGTAGGAGAGGTGGGGAGAAAGTAGCGGGGGGGGGGGGTTAGGTGCCTTTCCCCAGCTTCAAGCCTCTGGACTCTCAGGAAACCCTCAGGACTCCTTCATTCTCCTCACTTAGTAGTCATGGAATCCCATTTTATATGGGAAGAAACAGGTCTAGAGAGAGGATGTGACTTGACCAGGGCATGACAGCCAACAAGTATCTGGTTCAAACCTTACTTTAAATATTCGATGTTCTTATTACTTGACCCTGCCTGGGAGACCTTAGCATATAATTTTTTTAAGCACTTACCTTTTTAGAATCAATACTGTATATTAGTTCTAAGGCAGAAAAGTGAAAAAGGCTAGGCGATGGGGGTTAAGTGACTTGCCCAGGGTCACACAGCTAGCAAGTGTCTAAGGTCAGATTTGAACTCAGGACCTCCTATCTCTAGGCCTGGCTCTCAATTCACTGAGCTACCCAGCTGTGCCCTTTAGAATATAAAATTTAAGAACTGAGAGGACTAACTATACTTGAAAAACCTTTGAACTTTCATTTCCAGATTTTGGAGGGGGAAATAACATCAGAGCTAGGAGGCATCTTAGAACTAGAATAAGGGTTAGGGTGACTGCTTCTTCTCAGTTTATCTGGCTAGTTCATCTTCTTACCCTATGGATATGCCCCCAATCGTGTGTGTGCGTGTGTGTGTGTGTGTGTGTGTGTGTGTGTGTCTTCTCTGTCTATCTCTAGCTCTCTCTTGCTATCTCTGTCTCTCTCCTTCTCCCTCTCTGTCTCTCTGTCTCTCTCTGTCTCTCTGTCACACACTCTCTCTCTGTCACTCTCTCTCACTGTCTCTATCTTTCTCCTTTTCTGTCTCTCTGACTCTGTCTCTGTCTCTCTGTCTCTCTGTCACTCTCTGTCTCTCTGTCTCTCTCTGTCTCTCTGTCTCTCTCTGCCTCTCTGTCTCTGTCTCTGTGTGTGTGTCACTCTCTCTCTGTCACTCTCACACTCTATCTTTCTCCTTTTCTGTCTCTCTGTCACTCTCTGTCTGTCACTCTCTGTCTCTTTCTCCTTTTCTGTCTCTGTCTCTGTCTCTGTCACTCTGTCTCTATCACTGTCTCCTTCTCTCTGTCTTTCTGTCTATCTTTCTCTCTCTCTCCATCCTCTCTCTTGTTACTCTGATTAACTGCCAAACGGTCAATTATCTCTGTTGATGATTCCTAGATATTGACTGCCATCTCTAATCTCTTTTCTAAGCTTCATTCAGTTCAATGCTCCCAAACTACCTACTAGGTAACCCTGCCTGGGCATCTGATAGGCTTCTCAAATGCAACATGTCTGAAACAGAATCTGTTACATTTCCCTCTAAGCCCATCCCTTCTCCAAACTTCCCCAACTCTATTGATGGAATCAATAGTTTCAACCTGAGAGCCACTCTTGCTCTTCCCCTGCCCCTGAACCACTCTCTCCAATAAGATTCTCAGCCCTGTCGACATTTCCAGTACCCAGATCATTCTTCCTACCCCTATAGTCTCTCCCCTTGTTCAGACCCTTATTTTTCTAATTCTGAACTTTGGCCTGAACTATTGCAATAGCCTCCTAGATAGATGCTCTGACTCCACTTTCCAGTTATAGAGATGGAAACAGAGAGAGAGGCATAGAGAAAAGAAGGGGGAAAGAAAGAAAAACAAAGAGAAAGAAACAAAGAAAGAGAGAAGAAAGGAGGGAAGGAGGGAGGGAAGTAAGGAAGGAAGGAAGGAAGGGAGGAAGGAAGGGAGGAAGGAAGGGAGGGAAGCAAGGAAGGAAGGAAGGAAGGAAGGAAGGAAGGAAGGAAGGAAGGAAGAGAAGGAGGGAGGGAGG
>NW_025390273.1:0-3973 GCF_016433145.1 Gracilinanus agilis | reverse complement strand
AATCTTAGAATACATAAAGGGAAGTGATGTGAAATCAGTCAGGGAAGCCATAAGAAATGATGAGCAGATTAATTTTTTAAAACCTTGGAAAGAACTCCATGAGATAATGAAGAGTGAAATGAGTAGAACCAAGAGAACATTATATCCAGCTACAGATTTAATATTTAAAGAATAACTTGTGAATGTTCCCCTCCAGAGAATGAACTGAGAAATGGAAACACAAAAACCATAATCTAGATATTTTGCAGGATGGTGCTGTCTATGGTTGGGGAGGAGAGGAAGCCGATGAATAATAAATAAAGACAAATTTCTAAAAGGAAAAAAAAATATTCCATTATCTCCAGAATGGAGAGGTATATCTCAAATCTTTTCTGTGTTTAAAAAAATTTTTTTAAGATGGAGAGCAGTTTATATTTGCAATGTGGCAGTCATTTGACTACAGCAAAAATATTAAAACCAAATACTCAAAGAAAACTGTTGCAAAATGATCTCTGCTGATAATAGCTGATTGATATTATTAGCCTTTTATTCTGAATTATTTGTAGGTATTTACTACTTATCTCCTAAATACCTCATTATGACAATTAAAGACTTTTATGTGATTAGTGGAGAGGCAGGACAAGTACATTAAAAGATAAATAACAATAATGAAACATAATTAGGGGCAGTGTGGTAGGGTTGATAGAGAGCTGTCCTTAGAGTAAGGAAGATTGTGGCTATGTGACCTTGGGTAAGTCCATAAGTATCCCCGGTACTTATGAACACCACAAATAGCAGAGAAGATAGGCATCTACAATGGCAGAGGATGTTGTTCTTGGAATGCCCAAGGAAATCACAAATCTGTCAAAACAAAAACAATCACTTAAAGAACTGAATTCCCTTGACTCTGTGATTCCTCCTCCTAGAAGTCACAGCTATCAGTTGCATTGATCAGGGAAAGAGAAAAATTATCTTTAATTGTGACTTGAAAGTAAAAATCCTAGCAATTCTACTTGAAAATAACCTGAGAACTAAAATTTCTCTAATCTATTCTAGTTCATAGAAATTATATCAAAATAAAATTAAACACACATATGCTCTTCCAAAATTATTCTAGGTGGCCACATTGTGTAGTGGAAATGAAATTAGTGCTGTATCTGGAGTCAGAGGACCTGGATTTGAATCAGCTTGATTTTTTTCCTACCTATATTTTATAACCCTTTTGGGCCTCAGTTCCCTGATCTAAAAAAGGGAAGACTTTTGGAGTCCTTTCCAGAATGAAATCTTTGACCTCTGAAATCTTAGAATTAGAATCTCTCATTTCTAGCTGTTGATTGGATAGTGGGAATGGAAATGTCTTTTTCTCTATGCAAGTGGAGGGAAAGGAAAGGAACTGAGCGTTTATTTAACATCTACTATGTGTCAGGCACTGTGCTCAGTGCTTTAGAAATATCATCTCATTTCATTCTCACTATGACTTCTATTATTTTCATTTTACAGTTGAGGAAACTGAGGTAGGCAGCATTAGCTGGGTCTTCCCCAGCTAGTAAGTGTTTGAGGGCTGGATTTGAACTTCGATTCTCCTAACTTCAGATCTAGTGTCTGTCTCCTACACTACCTAGCTGCTGAAAGGCAAGGCAAAGTAAGGTAAAGACTGGAGGGCTTTGCTGACATCATCTCATTTATTCTTTTTGTTTTTATTTTTATTTTTAAATTTCAAACCTTTACCTTCCATCTTAGAATTAAAACTGTGTATTGGTTCCAGGACAGAAGAGTGGTAAGGGCTAGGCAATGGGGGTTGAGTGACTTGCCCAGGACCACACAGATAGGAAGTGTCTGAGGTCATATTTGAACCCAAGACCTTTGGTCTCTGGGAATTTCTTTCAATCCACTGAGCCACATAGCTGCCCGCAGAACCTCATTCATTTGTAAAAGTTGGCTCAGTGGTAGACAAATAGCACTCCATTTTTTTCCAATAAGAAAATTGAATCTCAAACAAGTTGAGTAAATTGCTTGGTGCTACACCAGGACTTGAAGGTAGGGATGGGAATAGAACCCTGGTGTCTTGACTCTACAGCAACTCTACAAAGCCTCACTTGTCCTTCACAAATCCCTCCACATGTATTCTTTTGACTTATTCTATCTGCTAACACAGGAGAAAAACATATCTGGATAAGTAGGACTGATTCTACTTTATTTTTGTTTTTCGGGGGTGTGTGTTTGCACTCACAGAGGCTCATCAAGCATGTGTTTTAAATCTCTAAGATGAGTCTTTGTAAATATGTTCTATAGTCCCACACAGACATGAATTTACATTAGTTTTTCTTCTCTGCTTCCAGGTGGAATTCAGATGTTGAGTTTAATTGTCTGAGCAAGAAGGAGTTTGATCGTCCATCTAGTTCAGTATTCGTCCATCCGGCAGTTTCATCTGTCCCACAGATAATTCTTTTTTGGACTCAAATGTGAAGCCTAGATATGGGGAGGAAGTTTTTCTTAGAAGGAATGAGTTGCTCAGCAGTGTACTCATTGCCTGAGGGAGGATGTGTGTGTGTGTGTGTGTGTGTGTGTGTGTAGATGGGTAGTCCTAAACCAAAGTATCCCCATATATTGATTCTGTCATCTCAGAACCCTTCAAATTATAATTTTTCAGGAATGTTTGGCCACTCTCCTTCCACTTTACCAAAATATGATAAGATTTTCCTTTAGTAAAACTGGTTTTATATAGGTTCAAATGTATCTTGTCAACAGATATATTTTAGAGCTTTCTCAGATAGAAGTTTCTATTTACTGGATCAATAGGCATTCATTAAGCACCTGTTATGTGCACCTATGTGGTATAGTGACAACTAGATCAGCCAGCAGAGTTAGGAACATCTGAATTCAAATCTAGCCGCAGATACTTACCAGTTGTATGACCACGGGCAAATCACTTAATCTGCTTGCCTCAATTTCCTCATCTACAAAATGGGAATAATAGCAGTAGCTCTAGGGTTGTTGTGAGGATCATATGAGATCATATTTGTCAGTGCTTAACCCAGTGCCTGGCTCATAGTAAATACTGAATAAATGCTTTTTCCGTTTTTTTTTTCCAATTGGATCTGAGAAGAGAGTTCCATTTTTCCCAATTCAAATTCAGGGTCTTCTACTCCTACCTGTGTGATTTTGGACAAATCACTTAACCTTTCTTGGCCCAATTTCCTTATCCATAAAATGAGGGATTTGAATGGAATAGTCTAAGGTCTGTCCAACTTGATGCTGGATTTATGATCTTATGGTGCCTTCTTCTGCTCTCATCAATTATTAAATAAGTTGCTGTTCAGTCATTTCATTCATGTTCTACTCTTTGTGGCCCCGTTTGGGGTTTTCATGGCAAAGATACTGGAGTGGTTTGCCATTTTCTTCTTTAATTCATTTTACCAAAGAGGAAACGGACACACGGACACACTGAAGATGAATCTTCCTGACTCCAGACCTGGCATTTTATCCATTGCACCACCTAGCTGCCCATTAAATAAGTTACCAATAGACAGCAGAGATAGCTTGTTCTGTAGAGACAGTGTGTATAGTGATTATTTTTTTTTAAACCCTTACCTTCCTTCTTGGAGTCAATATTGTATATTGGCTCCAAGGCAGAAGAGTGGTAAGGGTAGGCAATGGGGGTCAAGCGACTTGCCCAGGGTCACACAGCTAGGAAGTGTCTGAGGTCGGATTTGAACCTAGGACCTCCTGTCCCTAGTCCTGGCTCTCAATCCACTGAGCTACCCAGGGGCCCCCTGTATAGTGATTATTGTGCTAGACCTAGAGCAAGAAAAATCTGAGTTCAAATCCACCTCTGATATTTCCTGGTTGTGTGACCTTGGGTAACTCTGTGAACTTCAACTTCCTCATCTACAAAATGAAGGTTGTAATAGCTTTTTTCACAGGATGTGTGTGTGTGTGTGTGTGTGTGTGTGTGTGTGTGAGAGAGAGAGAGAGAGAGAGAGAGAGAGAGAGA
>NW_025390272.1:0-6918 GCF_016433145.1 Gracilinanus agilis | reverse complement strand
CTCAAATATACAAGGAGTTAAAGCAATTGTGTAAAAAATCAAGCCATTCCCCAATTGATAAATGGGCAAGAGACATGAATAGGCAATTTTCAGGTAAAGAAATCAAAAGTATCAATAAGCACATGAGAAAGTGTTCCAAATCTCTAATAATTAGAGAAACGCAAATCAAAACAACCCTGAGGTATCACCTCACACCTAGCAGAATGGCTAAAATGAAAGAAGGGGAGAGTAATGAATGCTGGAGGGGATGTGGCAAAATTGGGACATTAATGCATTGCTGGTGGAGCTGTGAACTGATCCAGCCATTCTGGCTGGCAATTTGGAATCATGCTCAAAGGGCAATAAAAGAATGCCTGCCCTTTGGCCCAGCCATACCATTACTGGGTTTGTACCCCAAAGAGATCATAGATAAACAGACTTGTACGAAAATATTTATAGCTGCGCTTTTTGTGGTGGCAACAAATTGGAAAAGGAGGGTATGTCCTTCAATTGGGGAATGGCTGAACAAACTGTGGTATATGCGGGTGATGGAATACTATTGTGCTAAAAGGAATAATAAACTGGAGAAGTTCCAGGCGAACTGGAGAGACCTTCGGGAACTGATGCAGAGCGAAAGGAGCAGAGCCAGAAGAACTCTATACACAGAGACTGATATACTGTGGTAAAATCGAATGTAATGGACCTCTGTACCAGCAGCAATACAATGACCCAGGACAATTCTGAGGGATTTATGGTAAAGATGCTACCCACATTCAGAGGAAGGACTGGAGGAGAGGAAACATATAAGAAAAACAACTGCTTGAACGCAAGGGTCGGGGTGGATGTGATTGAGGGTGTGGACTCGAAACTACCACACCAATGCAACTACCAACAATTTGGAAATTGGTCTTGATCAAGGACACATGACAAAACCAGTGGAAATGTGCATCGGCCATGGGTGAGGGGGGTGCGGGGGGGGGGGTTGAAGGGGAAAGTAGGAGCATGAATCATGTAACCATGTTAAAAATGAATATTAATAAAAGTTAAAAAAAAGAAATTGTATATGTAGCAACAAGACAAGAATGAGAAATTGAAGGAATAAAAACAGGAAATGAAGAAACGGAACCGTAATGTGTATAGTTGATAATATAATGGCATACTTAGAGAATCCTAGGGAATCAACTAAAAACTAGTTGAAATAATTAACAACTTTAGCAAAGTTTCAGGATGCAAAACAAACCCACATAAATGATCAGCTACTAATCAAATCCCCCAAAGAAAGAAAGATAAATGTCATTTAAAATAACTATAATATAAAATAGTTAGTAGTATTTTACATATATAACTGCCAAGGCAACCACAAGGACTATATGAATCCACCTATAAAAGACTTTCAAACAAATAAAAACAAATATAAACAGCTGAAGAAATATTGATTGTTAATGAGTAATATATAGCATAATAAAAATGACAATTCTACTATTTAATATGTCACACCAATCAAAGAACCAAAGACTTATTTTATAGTGCTAGAAAAAATACAACAATTCTGGAAGAATCAAGAATATGGAGGGACCCACTGACAAGAATTGTGAAGAAAGGCAGCATAATAGTACCAGATTTCAAACTATTACAAAGCAGTAATCATGAAAGCAATCTGTTTCTGGTTAAAAAGTAGTAGTAGATCAATAGGATAGATTAGGTACACAACACATAGTAGGAAATGTCTATTGTAATTTAATATTTTGCAAATTCGAAGACCCACAGTTTGGGGGCAAGAACTTACCATTTGACAAAAATTACTGATAAAATTGGAAATGGTTTGATAGATACTGGGCAAAGACCGACATATACTGGATACCAAAATAAAGTTTAGATCAGTGGTTCCCAAACTTTTTTGGCCTACCCCGCCCTTTCCAGAAAAAATATTACTTAGCGCCCCTAGAAATTAATTTTTAAAAATGTTAATAGCAATTAATAGGAAAGATAAATGCACCTGTGGCCATCACCACTCCCCTGGATCGCTGCAGCACCCACCAGGGGGTGGTGGCGCCCATTTTGGGAATCACTGGTTTAGAGGAATAAATGATTTAGACTTAAAGAGTTGCATAAGTGAATTAGGGGTATATGGAAAATTGCACCTGTAAGATATATTGTTAAGGGAAGTGTTTATGATCAAACATTACAGTGCTATGAGAAATGTTGAGGATGGTTTCAGAAAAACTTCTTAAGTCTTATATGAACTGATGAAAAGTGAAGTGAGTAGAACCAGAGTACTGTACTCAGGTAATCTGATCAAAATAATGATCCAGGATCCAAAGGACTCGTGATGAAAAATGTTATCCACCTCCAGATAAAGAACTGAAGTCTGAGAGAGGATGAAGGATATTTTTCTTAGTTTCTTTTTTTCTGTGTGTTTGTGTGTGTGTGTGTGTGTGTGTGTGTGTGTGTGTGTATGTCCATTTGTGGTGTGGCTAATATGGAAATGTGTTTTGCATGACTTCACAATTATAATTAATAGATTGCTTGCTTTCTCAAGATGTGGAGGAGGGAGCAGAGAAAAAGAGTTGAAAACTCAAATTTTTAAAAAAATGAATTAAAAATTTTCAAATGTATTTGGGAAATATTAATGAAATAAATAAAAATATATTAAGGTTTAAAGTCTTATGTGCAAGTCACTATAAAAGCTGGTAGTTTAAAAAACTATTTAGAATATTTTTTCCATGGTTACATGATTCATGATTTTTCCCATCTCTCTTTCCTACCCCCTCCTGGAGCTGACAAGCAATTCACCTATTTTTTAAAATTTCATTCTTTATATTTAAGTCATTTACCCATTTTGAATTTATCTTGGTATAGGGTATACAATGTTGATCTAAGCCTTTTCCTATAACTGGTTTCCAATTTTCCCAGCAATTTTTACCACTTTTTCTAATGAAATGAGATCAATAGAATTATTCCAATCTCAGTTAAATTTGGCTACAATTTTAGAAATTAGAATAGAAGTTTTCTAAGTTATATATAGCTCAATTTCTATATAAAACTATTATCTTTAGTCACTAAAAGTGAGCTACTTTCTTAAGCATGGTTGATACTCTGTTCACCACCTTTGCACAAACCACCTCATTTAAGGATCACGTTTAAAGAAATCGAGATTGTCATGTTTTTTTTTTTTTTTTTTTTTGTATTCCTCACCCACCTCCAACTATAGGACTTATACATTGACTTAGTCATTAATTCTAATGTATAAAAATCCACAATCCCCCAATTTTACTCACTATTCTATATACCAAGCATTTAGTTATTCAGGATACATTATAAATATAATACCAGTAACTATTCTGTACTTAGAATATGAAAAATCTCAGCAATCATGGTGTCAAATTAAGTATATTTAAAATAAGAACCCAGAAGGCCTGGGTTCAAGTCTCTACTTCTTGGTTTCTATGGTTATTGTAATTCACTTTAAACTGTCCATGTCTTAAAGTACTTCTTTGTAAAATGAGAGGGGGATTGCCTCACCCAAGTCTAAATATGGTATCAGATTTTGGTTTATATAATTTATAAATGGTTTTATTTTATATGCTGTACTATGTAGATAAAAAATACAATTTCCTAAACATTTGAATAAAAAAGGAACCAGGAAGATCTCAAAGAAGCTGACCCTTTCTAGAACTTTCTATCTCTTGAAATTTACTTTTTACCCTTGGTTTTCAGTTTGGAAATCAACTGTAGCAATAGAATAACTCTCTCTTCCTAGGGACCTGGGCTTGAAACAAGAAATCTAATTCAGACAAATATGCTTATTTTATTTCTGTTTTAGTATTCCTCTATACTTATTACCTGCCTTTGAGAGGCCTGCTTAATACACACACACACACACACACACACACACACACACACACACACACACACACATATAAAATTTATAAAATGTTCATTTATACCATTTTGTCATACATTGAATTTTTCATTTTAAACACCTTTAATTGGTATGAAGAGACTCGTGGGGAATCTCTGCAAAAATGTTAAATATAGAACAAAGATAGCATATTGTATATAGTTTCCTCAGTGGAAAGTAACCAATCACTTGAGATTATAGAATTTTGTCTTTGGGCTTCTAACACATAAGACAAATATCATTTCAGGCTTTCTAGTAATTTTAGCTTTAAAAATATCTCGTATGGTCAAAAAAACTCATTCTTTCAATTCTTTGATATGGCAAACTTGCAGAATCATCAAATCCTTTTGATCAACAAAATCAGTGATCAGGTCTCTGTGAAGTAGCCACTTAGAGCCTTGTTTCCTTGAAGAAAAAAAAGAATTGTAGAAACAAAGGAGGGCCCTATTACTCTGAAATATGGAAAGGGCATCTTCAAAACTCCGAGTTGTATTTGAAAGACAAAATCTATGTTGAGTATTTTCTCAGTCAAGAAGATCATTATTTAATTGAAGTAAAAAAGGAGCTCAACAATGGGCAATTCTCACCAGTGTCTGTAGATGAATGCTTTATTATCTATGGGCCATTTCACTTTTATGACATGAATGAAAGCTGCTGTATTCACAGTCATGGTAATAAAATGGTATAGTTTCATTTGTATAGTTCAACAATCATATTTATATAAAGAGAAAAATTTTCCTTAAAAATGAACTATAAATTTTCTCAAATTTTTTTTTAGAGATTGAGGTCAAATGGAGAGAAAACTGGATTTCAAGACTGAAGTCAGGAAGAATTTAGTTTTAAATCCTTCCTTAGTCTCACGTTTACTAGCTGTGGGACCTTGGGCAAGTCTGTTAACATCTCTTTGCAATTATTTTCTCATCTGTAAAATGATTATTTTGGACTCAATGACTTCAATGAGTATAATTTGTGCTTAGCTAGAGTGATTCTTATAAAACAGTCTCTTATAGGGATAATTAAAATGCCTTTCCTATATGGTAATGCCTTCTAGATCATATGCTCTGCTGGCATAGCCTTTGAGAAACCAAGGTTACTTCTATGTCACGATGAAGCTTTGTAGTAGGACTTTTGTGAAAAGTCACATTACAGTACTCTTTTTTATATGAATACCCCAAAATAGAATTAGGTAGCTGAGCTAGATATTCACAAATTTCTTGAAGGCAAAGTTCAGTTGCCAGCCTGCCACTGTCCAAATATTTACCCAGTAAGCTGAAGATGTTTTAGTGCCAGGTCACATAGGATTCCGGCTATTCACCAGGCAGAGAAAAAATATTGTAAAAAACTATTAAGCTTCATATTGAACCCCAGATGGATTTTTTTTTAACTTTGGGTCAGTGACAAGAAGCTTTTGTGGTCAATTATTTTCTTTTTCCCCCCTTCGACTGCCTTATATTTAACGATACTTATTATTATTTATTCTGCATCTATTTATATGTGAGCTTGTCTCTTCCATGAGAATATACGCTTCTTAAGAATAAAGATGATTCATTTATTATTATATTTGTATTCCCAGCACCTAAACCTGTATCTAAGACATAGTAAGAACTTGATAAAAAGTTGCGGATTAATTGAATGATGAAGATTATGTTTTGAAGCTCTTTAGAAGAACATTGTTGTTATTTACTTAGGAGACAGATTAAATTCTGATGCCATTGTTGTAATTTTCCTAAATATCATTTCTGTTCCCTAGTAGCTACTTCTTGAGAAATAAGAAAAGGTTTTTGAAACACAAAGGATATGAAATTGATTTGTGCAAAGAAGTTGACCTTTCAAATCTCAGAATAACATTAGCATAATGAGATCCACTAGCAATGTATTTCAACTCTGCAGATAAGTTCAACAAATCATGCAGGCCACCAATATTTTCAGTAGCCTAAAAAACTGTAGTTGACCTTATTCATTAATCAAAGTGATACCCTCCTCTTATCAAAGCTCAGGGGAATCCTCAATTACTTTCATGCTTAGTTTTCTACAAAATTATGAATATAAAAACTCTAGTGATTAAAATAGTTATTTTTGTAATAAATCTTGGGAGGGAGATATACACAAAATGTATGTAATTTATGTCATGATGGAGGCATGACCTAGGATTTCTTGATTGAGATAATTAAAAATGTTTTATGTTTTACCTTGGTGTTTTGGATCAGGTAATAACAATTTCTAATAGTCTTCTAATATCAGAGTCTAGTTACTGTCCAGTGTGAGTTTAATTGAAGACACTTATTTCATAGATGAAAAAATTAGCACCATTTTTGCCAAATATAGACCCTGATGGCCTCACATTTCCTGTCAATGGAATCCAACATTCTGATCTGTCTCTCTTTGTGAAATGTGTAATGCAAAACAGTGATCCCTCACTTATTGCAGGAGTTACGTTCCAGAGACCCCCGCAATAGGTGAAAATCTGTGAAGTAGTGGCATTATATTTACTTTAATATTCTTTGATGGTAAGCATCTTCCTCTGGTGCTTGGGTTCACTGCCAGAAGCCTTAGAAAGTGCAGAACGTTTGGGTGGCATAGGGCTTAAAACGAATTCAAACTTTTATGAAAATCTCACAAAAACACACCTCAGAGCAAAACTACTGTGCAGTGATCAGACATTGAGGTGAAATGGACAAGGAGAGGTGCTGAACATATATGATCAGTGTGGAAGAGCAGATAGACTGATATTACAGTCACTAAGCCAAACAGCAATAAGGATACAGAACACAGTGCTGTAGTTGGTCTTCTTTCATTCCATCAGCCAATAGTGTGCATGTACAATCTCACCTTGGCAAACTTGGGCAGGCAGTAGTGGCGCACTGCATTTCCATTGTGTACAGTAGAGTATTCATTCACAAAATCTCACAATAAAGGGAAAACTCTGTGATACAGAAATATATATATATATATACATATATATATTTAAAACTTGTGATACAGTGAAGCCCAATAAGTGAACCCTGACATTACATTACATTATATAACATATCATAACA
>NW_025390271.1:0-1118 GCF_016433145.1 Gracilinanus agilis | reverse complement strand
GGGATGCTTACAATCTTGAGCACATGATTTTCGACATGATGTACCACCAACCCCCATTCAGTTGATCATAACCCATAATTTATCAGGTAGTCTTCAGCTGGGTACCAAGGAAGATACATTTGCATAGACTGAAGTCTGCCTCCAGAGTAGATAATCCTCTACTCAAGGTCTTTCCCTAGTCAGGACAAAAACTGTCTTGAACCTGCTTTAAACTTACTTTAAACTGTGGTTCTTTAACACCTGAAAATATTGGGGTACAAGTCAGGGGATTAATAATACCTTAGGGAGAAAAAACACACTATTTATCCCATTTCATCCCTCCTCTTTTCTCTTAATTGGTTGTGGTCTTTCTCATTTGCCTCAGCTTCCCTGTCTACAATAACAATGAATAACACTGATTACAAGTGAGGCTTCCTTTCACTTCATCTTCAGAATGATCTTCTGATTGTCATGGATGGATCTTCTCAGCAAAGTTGCTCTCTCTGCTCCAGGTTGCTTGCAGTAATCCTGGAGGGGCTCCTGCTGAAAAGATTTTGCAAGACTTATTAAAATAACACATCAATAACAAGGCTTTTGCAAATGAACTTCTCTACCTCTGGTTTCATAAGAGCTACAGAAATTCTTTGTCCCTCAACCTAAGGCTAGGATTCAAACTCTAATCATAGTCAATTAAAATTGGAGAACCCCTTTTCTAATTGTTTCTACAGGGCTTTGATTAACAACATTTCACTTAGCTAAAATTACCCCTTGACAAATGTTAACCTTCAATTCTTCATCTAATTGTTTGTTTGGGAAATGGAAAGTTTCATATTACAATTTGTATTCAGTGCTGATCATGGGAATTTGTCATAAAAGGAAAAGGCAGGGGGAAAGATCATAACTGTCCTCACTGGTTCCTTAAGAGGACACATGTTGAGTGGCTTAAACCTGACACAGGCCAGAGCCATCACAGGCTCATGTCAAATGTTTCACTCAGGGACCATCAGATTCCAGTGTGCCTTATCTAGTCAGAAAGATCCTACCTTACTTTCAGACTGAGACCATCCTCTTGACTTTCTATGAGGACTTTCACTTATCCTCTGAGTATCTCCTAATTCTTCTCTTGAATGACAGATCAA
>NW_025390270.1:1170-8820 GCF_016433145.1 Gracilinanus agilis | reverse complement strand
TATATATATATATATATATATATATATATATATATATATATATATATATATATATATGAAATGTTAAGCAAACCATGAAACTCTGTAGAAATACTTGCTTCTCATCATCATTTGCCTTTATCAATAGAGCCTCACCCATCCATAAGTACTCTCCTTGGACTTACTCTCTAATGGTTTATATATTCCTATTTCACCTTTCTTCTCCCAGACCAGGGATATTTTTTCCGCAGTGACTGAATAAATATCTCTCCCCAGTATGTATCAAACCTTTTTTAATTCTCATTTATCATAATGTTATTCTCCCTAATGTTTGATTCCAGATTTACTACTTCATTCTACTTTGGCCTCTAGAACTCTTGCTCTATTACTATTAAACTCTTCATTTTATACTTGTAACTATTATGTTCGTTCTATATTTTTTTAAACCCTTGTACTTCTGTGTATTGTCTTATAGATGGAAGATTGGTAAGGGTGGGCAATGGGGGTCAAGTGACTTGCCCAGGGTCACACAGCTGGGAAGTGGCTGAGGCTGGGTTTGAACCTAGGACCTCCTGTCTCTAGGCCTGACTCTCACTCCACTGAGCTACCCAGCTGCCCCCTTCTTTCTATATTTTGAAACCTAATGAGACCTGGTTTCGCACAGATAACTGAATTCTTGGCCTTTTGTTCTGTTGGTTGAATTTTCTCTACAACTCCCAGATTAACTAGTTCTGGTAAGGAAGGTGTTTAAGCTCTATGCTCCCTATTATAACTTTTACATTGTGCTTGTATTGACTTCACTCATCAACCTTTTCTTTAATGGTTCCTCCTTCCAGATTTTTCACCTTATCTACAACTGGGATTGTTATATAACACCCAAGACATTTATTCTTCTTTCTCAGTGAATTTAGTGTCTGTCTCACAGTTTCCCTCTTTACCTAAATTTCTGCCCTCATTTTAGAGGATTTCAATGCACTTGTTTATATTGACTTAAAAATCCTCTCAAATTCCTCTATCTACTTAAATCCTATGTTTTCCTGTTCCTCATCTGTTTCTCAGCTACACAGATATTTGGCCCATATCCCTAATCTTGATGTTATACAAAGTATTGCACTTCCACCAGTTCCTGTGGGATTGATGAGAATCTGCATTAAGACAAAGGACTTGTTTTGAGATTCAAGCAAGTGGCTGTTTGACAATTTCAGATGCAGGACTTCCCTGTACCAGATTTCCTACAAGTACCTTAGTTTGCTTTTCATTTTGGCTCCCCTATCCCTGGGATTGAAAGTAAAATCCGACCAGGGAATCATATATTTCCCTTTTACCTCAAAATCTAGTCCCTTCTCTTTAATAGTATGACAATTTTCTTTATTCCTGGCTGTGGATGGGTAAGTGCATTATAGCTGCAATTATCTTGCAGGCTTATAAGACATAAATCACTTTATTTGAGCCTTGTTAGTGATTCAAGGACCTGTTATGGGTTTATTCTTTTTACTCATAATTTTATATAAATTTTAATATTTTGATATAAATTTTTGACATAAAGAATTTTGATATAAATTTTCCCAAAATTTAATTTTTTCTTTTCTATTTGGGTTTGTGTGTGTGTGTGTTTTGTTTTTATTTTGATAATTGATTCACATATCTCATAACTTGGCCATGTATCCCAGGGTGATTTTTTATTGGCCAATACCCTCCTCAGTAGGGATTGTATAATTATCCTAAAATGCAAGGTTTTAAATATTTTGGAGAAATTTCAGAAAAAGAAACTTGCCAACCCCCCAAATCAAGAAAGTAGATCTTTTGAAGAAGGTTCCATAAGGAAGCCTATGGAAACCACACACTGCACCAAAAGATCTAGAGTCAACTTTGTGATATAATGAACTAACTGAAGAGTGTTGAACATATCATTTATTCTGAATGTAAAGTCTTATGCCCAAGGAGAATGCCCCCTAGTTGGCTTTTGGGGCAATGCTTCTATTAATCATTATTTTTTCTTTATTTATCTTTTATTTCCCTCTTATCCACAAATTATTGTAATTCCCTCTAGGTAAAGTGCAATATTTTATACACCTCTAGTAAGAGAATCTTGAGAGGTATAAGCTGGTTATTTGAAATGATTCATTGAGGAGACTAGGCATGTTAATATCCCCAAACCCTCAATTGGGGAGATTTGAACATGCTTTCCTCCCAATAGAATCACAGGGGGGATTGTGGGAAGGGAATTTCCCTTCCTATGTTTTGATGCATTCAATCAGGAACTTGGATATTCTTTACCATTGAGATGTGCAGGGATAGATAGGCCCTTAGAGAAAGGAAGTTGAAACCAATGAGATGGGAAATTGATCACACA
Organism: Gracilinanus agilis; assembly: GCF_016433145.1. Classification (NCBI taxonomy): domain Eukaryota; kingdom Metazoa; phylum Chordata; class Mammalia; order Didelphimorphia; family Didelphidae; genus Gracilinanus; species Gracilinanus agilis. The sequence goes on along the minus strand of NW_025390270.1, from coordinate 6,488 downwards.
AGCACTGCCTCCCTGGGTAGTGCCAGGCAAATTAAGGAACTTGGTTCCTGAGATGTGATATGGGAGAGTTACTGGGTGGAGAAAACTGCTTATAAAGGCAAAACCAAGGCTCTGGAGGCACACTCTTGTTCTTCTAACTAGAGATCATACCTGAAGGAACCCCTGAAGGTGGTGAGCTTCATTCCATCAGAATGGCACATAGGGTGGTAGGTTATGCAACTCTCTACCTATTTCCTACATTTCCCTCTCTTTATTATTACTACTTTGATGTAATTAAGCTGTTAAAGCTACTAACAGTCTCATAATTTAATTTTAATTATTACAATTCATATTGTGCTCTGTACAGTATATCATACTAACTTTGATACTGTCTCCTATTTGTATTTTCATGAAATGTTCAAATTTTCACAAAAAATAAAATATAACTTGTTTTTAGTACCAAATTCTCTTCCATCTTCTTCCCCCTAACAAAACCCACTAAGAAGTCAAGAAAAAAAGTGTATAGACATGCAAAACAAATTTCTACATTTTCAATGTCCCAAGAAATAGAAGAAAATATGTTTCGATCTGGATTCTGAGTCCATCAATCTACTTTCAAGAGATGGATATCATGTTTCCTCATGAATCCTTCTTAAGTGTAGCTAATCATTCTGTTGGTCAATTATTTATTCTTTCCAAGTTGATTATTTTTATAATGTTGTTATTACTGCATAAACTATTCCTTTGCTTCTCACTTAATGTTGCATCGATTTATATAATTCTTCCCATATTTATTTAAACTATTACCTTCATCATAATGTCTTTCCATCACATTCATATAGCATAACTTTTTCAGTCATTGTCCAACTGATGGGCATCCCATTCCAACTATTGCTACCATAAAAAGAGCTTCTTTTTAAGGGTTAAGATGGTGGCAGAGTAAGAAGTAGCTCTTAACCTCTCCTGACTAAAACACACAAAACTCCTCAAGGGGACATAAAAACAAGTCCAGATGAATGGAGGAACCCCACAACAGGGCACAGCATGGAAGGTACGTGGAATCGAGGCATTTCCATGCTATAAAGGGGTGAAACAGCTCTCACTAAATCACGGGCTGAGCAACCACCCCACTCCCACCCCTCCACACACACAACCTATAGTGCCAAAGTCAGCTAAAAAGAAATAGAGCAAGTTTGGGGCACCCATCGAGTCATTGGCAGCTCCGGGGTCTGTTCCTGAGAGCAGCAACATTTAGGACCCCAAAAAGCTAAAGAAAGCACACAAACTCTGAGCGCAGGAGCAGTATGCAGAGAATGGACGCAGGACGCAGAACACGGGCTCAGAGCGCAGGCGCGGACAGAGGCGTGGGTGGAGGCAGACACAGCCACAAGCTAAAGCTCTGAAACTCTGAGTGGGGAACCAGTGCAAACGGGTATACGACTGTGGAAGCAGCGCCCTGAGACTTGTAAAGAAACCTCCAACAGAGGATCAAGCAAGGGGGTCCACCAGGGGGCTTGACCTTGGAAAAAACTAGAACTCAGACCTCAGGAGCCAAAAGACCGCAGACAGACCCTGAGTGCGAGGATAAACCTGAGAAGCTGCTGGGCTAACGATGGCTACCCAGTCTCAGGAAGTTCAGAAGAGAAAGATTAACAACAAGAAAAAGAAGTCTTTAACACTCAACAACTTTTACACAGAGAAAATCCAGACAACCAAGCAAACGCAGGAGGAGAACAAACAAGCATCTGGAGCCTCCTCAAATAAGGAAAACTCGTCACATGCTATGGAAGAGTTCAAAACTGAGATTTTGAGGAAAATGGAAGAGATCTGGCAAGAAAATAACAGTTTAAAAGGTAGAATCTTGCAATTGGAAAGTGAGGCTCAGAAACCAAATGAACTGATAAGCAAATTGAACACCAGAAATGACCAGATTGAAAAGGAATACCAGAAGATTATGGCCGAAAACCGAAAGATTATAGCCGAAAACCAATCCCTAAAGGCTAGAATTGAGCAATTAGAAGCTAATGTTCTCTCAAGACAACAAGAACAAATAAAACAAAGTCAAAAGACTGAAAAAATAGAAGGAAACATGGAATATCTCAATGAGAGAGTGACAGACCAAGAAAACTGGTCTAGAAGAGACAATTTGAGAATAATTGGTCTTCCAGAAAAACCAGAAATTAATAGAAACCTGGACTCCATACTAACAGAAATTATTCAGCAAAATTGCCATGAAGTCCTACAACAAGAGGGCAATATAGACATTGAAAGGATCCATGGAACACCTGCAACATTTGATCCAGATAAGAAAATGCCCAGAAATATAATTGCCAAATTCAAGAGTTTCCAAGCAAAAGAAAAAATCTTACAAGAAGCCACAAGGAGGCAATTCAAATATGAAGGAGCACCAATCAGGAACACACAGGATCTGGCAGCCTCCACACTAAAAGATCGCAAGGCTTGGAATACGATATTCAGAAAGGCAAGAGAGCTGGGCCTGCAACCACGGATCAACTACCCATCAAAATTGACTATATATTTCCAGGGGAAAGTATGGGCATTCAACAAAATTGAAGAATTCCAGGTATTTGCACAGAAAAGAACAGGGCTAAATGGAAAGTTTGATATCCAACCACAAAAATCAAGAGAAACATGAAAAGGTAAATAAGATAAAAGGGGAAAGAAAGAAAACTTATAATTTTTAAATTTGCCTTTTTAAGGGCCTCAGTAAGATCTAATTATCTGTATTCCTATGTGGAGAAATGCTATGTATAATTCTCTTTAGTGAACTCTATTCATTATTATAGTATTCACTATTATAGTAATCAGAAGAATAATTCACAGGGAGAGGGTGGAATACTAAATGGTCTAAGATGACATGGGGGGGGTGGGAAAGTGGAGGGTGAATAGTAGGGGACACCAAGAGAAACTTGAGTCAATAAGAAAAATAGGATATTCTATTACACACAAAGAGGGCATGGGAAGGAGAGGGAACAAATACTATTATAAGAAGGAGAGGAAGAGAGCATTAAGAGGTAATAATCAAACCTTACTCTCAGAGTAATCAACCTGGAGAGGGAAGAGTAGCTATACAATCCTTTGGGACATAAAACTCTTATTTAACCCTTGTGAGAAAGTCAGAAGGGATAAACCAAGGGGAGCAGGGGAGTGAGGAGGTCAAAAAAAGGGAGGGGAGAAGAAGGGGGAGGGAATTCATAAGGCCTTTAAAAATAAAAAGAGGGGGGGAAAATAAGGGAGGGGGTAGAAACGGAAGTTAATCAAGGGAGGGGATAAGGGATAGCGGCTCAATAGCAAACTACTGGTTTAAAAGGAAATAGTATAAGAAAAAGGGGGTAGGAATAGCGGAGGATACGAAAATGTCAGCAAATGCACAACTGATGATTATAACTCTGAATGTGAATGGGATGAACTCGCCCATAAAACAGAAGCAAATAGCAGAGTGGATTAGAAACCAAAATCCTAACATATGTTGCCTCTAAGAAACACATATGAGGTGGGTGGACATACACGAGTTTAAGGTTCAGGGCTTGAGCAAAATCTTTTGGGCATCAAATGAGAAAAGAAGGCAGGAGTGGCTATTATGATTTCTGACAAAGCCAAAGTAAAAATAGATATGATTAAAAAAGACAGGGAAGGTCATTACATCCTGATTAAAGGCAGTATAAACAATGAGGAAATAACACTGCTCAATATGTGTGCATCAAGTGGCATAGCACCCAAATTCATAAAGGAGAAACTGGCAGAGCTCAAGAAGGAAATAGATAGTAAAACCATACTAGTGAGAGATCTAAATATTCCTCTTTCAGATCTAGATAAATCAAACCGAAAAATAAATAAGAAAGAGGTCAGAGAGGTGAATGAAGTCCTAGAAAAATTAGATCTAATTGATATGTGGAGGAAAATAAATAGGGACAAAAAGGAATACACCTTCTTCTCAGCTGCACATGGCACATTCACAAAGATCGACCATGTTATAGGGCATAGAATCATTGCAAACAAATGCAAAAGAGCAGAAATAATAAATGTAACCTTCTCAGATCATAATGCAATAAAAATAATAATTAGTAAGGGTACCTGGACAGGAAAATCAAAAACTTATTGGAAATTAAATAATATGATTCTCCAAAACCAATTTGTCAAAGAAGGAATCATAGAAACAATCAACAATTTCATTGAAGAAAATGACAATGATGAGACATCCTACCAAACTCTGTGGGATGCGGCCAAGGCAGTACTCAGGGGGAAATTTATATCCTTGAGTGCTTATATTAACAAATTAAGGAGGGCAGAGATCAATGAATTGGGCATGCAACTCAAAAAATTAGAAAGCGAGCAAATAAAAAATCCCCAGATGAAAACTAAATTAGAAATACTAAAAACCAAGGGAGAAATTAATAAAATCAAAAGTAAAAGAACTATTGAATTAATAAATAAGACTAGAAGCTGGTACTTTGAAAAAACAGATAAAATAGACAAAGTACTGGTCAATCTAATAAAAAAAAGGAAAGAAGAAAACCAAATTGATAGTATCAAAGATGAAAAGGGAGACCTCACCTCTAAAGAAGGGGAAATTAAGGCAATCATGAAAAACTATTTTGCCCAATTATATGACAATAAATATAACAATTTAGGAGATATGGACAAATATTTACAAAAATATAAACTGCCTAGATTAACAACAGAAGAAATAGAATACCTAAATAATCCCAAATCAGAAATAGAAATTGAACAATTTGAAAAAGAACTCCCTAAGAAAAAATCGCCAGGGCCTGTTGGATACACAACTGAATTCTATCAGACATTCAAAGAGCAACTAATCCCAATACTATACAAATTATTTGATATGATAAGCAAAGAAGGAGTCCTACCAAATTCCTTTTACGACACAAATATGGTACGGGTTCCAAAGCCAGGGAGATCAAAAACAGAGAAAGAAAACTACAGACCAATCTCCCTAATGAACATAGATGCAAAAATCTTAAATAGAATACTAGCAAAGAGACTCCAGCAAGAAATCAAGAAGTTCATCCACCATGATCAGGTGGGATTTATACCAGGAATGCAAGGTTGGTTCAACATTAGGAAAACCATCCACATAATTGACCATATCAACAGTCTAAGAAACAAAAATCACATGATTATCTCAATAGATGCTAAAAAAGCCTTTGACAAAATACAGCATCCATTCCTATTGAAAACACTGGAAAGTATAGGAATAGAAGGACCTTTCCTAAAGATAATAAACAATATATACCTAAAATCATCAACAAACATCATATGCAATGGGGATAAATTAGAAGCCTTCCCAATAAGATCAG
>NW_025390270.1:0-1071 GCF_016433145.1 Gracilinanus agilis | reverse complement strand
AATATAAAATACTTAGGAATCTACCTACCAAAACAAACACAGCAATTATATGAAAACAACTACAAAACACTCTCCAAACAAATAAAACTGGATCTAAACAATTGGAAAGCCATTGATTGCTCATGGGTAGGATGAGCTAACATAATAAAAATGACCATTCTACCCAAATTAATTTACCTATTTAGCACCATACCTATCAAGGTACCAAAAACTTCTTTACTGAATTAGAAAAAACTATAACAAATTTCATTTGGAATAACAAAAGATCAAGAATTTCAAGGGAAATAATGAAAAAAAATGTGAAGGAAGGGGGCCTAGCAGTACCAGATATTAAACTATACTATAAAGCAGCAGTCATCAAAACAATATGGTACTGGCTAAGAGACAGAGAGGAGGATCAATGGAAAAGACTTGGGGTAAATGACATCAGCAAGACAGTGTATGATAAACCCAAAGAGCCCAACTTTTGGGACATGAATCCACTATTTGACAAAAACTGCTGGGAAATTTGGAAAACAATATGGGAGAGATTAGGTCTAGATCAACATCTCACACCCTACACCAAGATAAATTGAGAATGGTTGAATGACTTGAATATAAAGAGGGAAACTATAAACAAGTTAAGTGAATACAGAATAGTTTACTTGTCAGATCTGTGGGAAAGGAAAGACTTTAAAACCAAGCAAGAGTTAGAGAAAATTGCAAAATGTAAATTAAATGGTTTTGATTATATTAAACTAAAAAGTTTTTGTACAAACAAAAACAATGTAGTTAAAATCAGAAGGGAAACAACAAATTGGGAAAAAAAAAGCTTTATAACAAAAAACTCTGACGGGGTCTAATTACTCAAATATACAAGGAGTTAAAGCAATTGTATAAAAAATCAAACCACTCCCCAATTGATAAATGGTCAAGGGACACGAATAGGTGATTTTCAGATAAAGAAATCAAAACTACAATAACTGCATGAAAAAATGTTCTAAATTGCTAATAATTAGAGAAATGCAAATCAAAACAACTCTGAGGTATCACCTCACACCTAGCAGATTGGCTAAAATGAAAGAAGGGGAG
>NW_025390269.1:0-1664 GCF_016433145.1 Gracilinanus agilis | reverse complement strand
GGTTGAAGGAGCCTAAGAACAATCCAGTCTCTTGTGATCTTTAGAAGGGTGCTCCCCACGTCTTCATAGTTTGTCACCACTTTGAGGCCAGTTCTCCCAGGAGTGAGAGCAAAACCATGAAAACAAAGGAGGATGAAAAGGAAAGAAGAATTTGGGAGGGGTGTGTTGTTTTCTGGAAAGGGAACCACCCACAGAAAGAGAGGTACGTATCCCAAGTCAAGGTATTTACCATCCACAAAGAGGCTGTCTTTCTCTATGAGCAGGTGTTTTAGCTTTTTTCTAGATATTTGCTCAGTCAGCTCCCAGTAAATATTCTCTTTGTCCAGGACAGGTTTGGAGGAGTCTTCCTCGAAAGAACAAAGTACCTCCACTCCTGTTCCACTGCTCTTCTCCACACAACTGGAAATTAATGTTTCAGACAAGTGGTTTGAAAGGTTAGTCCTTCCTGAGGGCCACATGAGGTGGATTAAAATGTAGTTCCAATCTGATTTTAGCGTGTTAGGTTATTCATTTAAAAAGTAATATATACATTTACATGATTTTCTGAGTCACTCTGTAGCCCATATGGATCCTGATGTATCATATTTTGTGGTCTCAGTTTTCTTTTGAGTTTGACACCACTGGTTTATGTTTCTGAAATTGAGTTATTCAGAAGACATTCTTTGAGAGAAGTGGCTGATTTGAATCAAGGTTTAGAGAGGATTCTAAATTTTAGAGTTGAAAAGGACATTGGATGCTATCAAGTCCAGCCCTCTCATTTTATAGAGGAAAGAAATTGAGGCTAAGGCAGGTTATGAGACTAGCACAGGCTCACACAACTGGTAAGTGCCTGAGAAAAAATTTGAACTCTGTTCTTTCTGATTCCACACTTAGCACTTTATCCAGGACAATGGAATTGGCAGTGCTCTTTAAATTCACTCACTCATATGTTTCCACCTGTCTTTGGGGTCTGATTATTTCCAATAGTTTCATTAGACTAGTGGAAAGATCATTGAACTTAAAATCAAATTGCAAGTGTTCAAACTCTGCATCTGAATATCTTTGACCTGGCAAAAGGGACTGGAATCTCCTTTGGTCTTCATTTCTTCATCTGTAAATGAAGAGTGTGGTCCAGATACCCTCTACTGTCCCTTCCAGATTTCAATCTAGTCTCCTATGACACTAGAAAAAGTGAATGTGGATATGTTCTAATCGATCATTTTCTAAGCACTCACTTGGTGCCTCCAATCTTACTCCTTTCATGTGGAGTTACAAAGTAAAAACAGTTGCAACTTCATCTTTTGAATAGTTATAAGAAAAGAATATTTCTCCACCTGGGTAAGGGTAGAAGGAGACTGGAATATTTCTAATGACTTGTTGGTTGGGGGATTTTATCCACTACAGATTGGGAAAGAAGGGATTGCTATTGGGAAGGAGAAGAAGATGCAGCCTGGGCATCATCAGAGTCCCATGGGAAAATGCTGGTCCCTAATATTTGAGCTGACGTCATGCAGGATTCTCACCTCAGCAGAATCAATCTGCATTCAGAATATTGGGGCCCAAGGCTGCTTCCTTCAAATAAGATCTTGAGCTGGAAGCAAAAGGAGAGAAGGGAACTTCTGAGTAGCTGGCTACACCAAGCCTGGATACTCAGGGATGAAGGCAGCATGGCAGAGAGGAGGTAG
>NW_025390268.1:1516-7042 GCF_016433145.1 Gracilinanus agilis | reverse complement strand
TGGTACTTTGAAAAAACAGATAAAATAGACAAAGTACTAGTCAATCTAATAAAAAAAGGAAAGAAGAAAACCAAATTGACAGTATCAAAGATGAAAAGGGAGACCTCACCTCTAATGAAAGAAAAATTACGGCAATCAATAAAAACTATTTTGCCCAATTATATGGCAATAAATATGTCAATTTAGGATATATGGATGAATATTTGCAAAAATATAAACTGCCTAGATTAACAGCAAGGAAATATAATACCTAAATAGTCCATATCAGAAAAAGAAATTGAACAAGCCATCAAAGAACTCCTCTAGTTTTGTATACATACATACATACATACATACATACATACATACATAGTAGTAGTTAGTTATTTCTGTTGACTCCCAGAGGAGCATAGGGCCGCAGCCATCTCATGCCAATGGACTCTGTTCTGGGCAAGTTCCCCCAACTGGGCCCATGTCATTCCAACGGTCTTTGTTTACATACATATACACATACTTTTTTTTGACATTTCATCCTACTGTTTATCACTGTTCCCTCTGTGTAAACTTCTTCTAGTTACCCTGCTGGTAATAGTAATTTTTAATATTTTCCTGTATCTTTTTTCTTGTAGGGATACAAATCAATTAAACCTATTGGGTCCCTTAAAGAAAAGATCCCCCCCCCCACTCTCTTAATGACCTTATAGTGATTCTCTGTGTTTGGGCAGCAAACTCTCCATTTAAGTCCAGTTTTTTCTTTATGAATGCTTGGAAGCCTTCAATTTTATTGAATGGCCATATTTTCCTGTGGGAAGCCGTTCTATGTAGTAAAACCTTTGGAGAAATAGGATCAAATTTAGGGCCTGTTATCTGGATTCACTACGTGACCAATCCAGGCTGAGGCAGTCTTTGTGTTTGGTCCTGGTCACTTGAGCCCCAAAAAGGCTCTGGTACCAGAAGGTAGGTTAATCCAAAATCAACTTGATCCCTCCAAAAAGGTTATTAGGAATCATTTAGAGAAACAGAGTCTGTAACAGATATTTTATCTGGATCCCATTACAAAATCATCGGCAAGTAAAACTGTGTGTATGATTTTCCTGCACTGCATGTCAGGATGCAGACTGAATGGGCCATCTAAGATAAAAATCTGAGGCTCCTCTTTTGACTCAGTCTTTGATCCCCACCTTTCTTAGAATTCTTATTGGAGACCTTTGAAGTGGAGACCAGCATCTACTGAGTTAATGATTCCTTTCCTAACAAATGTTAATCAGATAAGAGTGCATATTCAGATTAGAACTGACTCCTTTAGGATTTGACTGGTGAGCATCTCCCTGGGATATTTCCTCTCCTGGAATTATCCCCTCTGAATTAGGGTTTGGAATTTGACCATTTGTCTTTGCATCTGTATTCTTTAGACTTCAATGGATTATACGTGATTTATTGCCCCTTATCAACTGTGACTTTTTTTACTTGAGAAAGATATATAATAAACTTCGATGCCCACAGAATTCGGGACAGCATGGGCTAACCACTAGTCTAGTTGTTCTCATTTTCTTTCTCCTGCTTTAACCATCCTATGCCACCACGCCGCTCTGGACCCCAAAAAATCATATAGAGGGACGGCCCCCTATATTTTCCCCTGCAAAAATATAGACAGTTTTGCTAGATAGTTGATTATTTTTGCAGACACAGTTCTCTTGACTGGAATATTATGTTCTATGCCTTCTGTTTCTTCAATATAGATGCAGCCAGATCCGGTGTTATCCTAGCTGTGTGTGTATGACTTCTTTTTAGTAGCTTGTAATTTTTTTCTTTGTCTGGTACTTTTTGAATTTGGCTATAATATTCCTGGAATTTGTCTGTTGTGGATTAAATGTAGGAGGTTATCTATGGATTCTTTCAGTTTCCACTTTTCCCTCTTCTAGAAGGACAGGGAATTTTTCTCTCATCATTTCTTGTAGGATGATGTCTAAACTTTTTCTTTTATCCTGATGTTCTGGTAAATCAATAACTCTTAAACTGTCTCTTCTAGCTCTGTTCTCCAGATCTTTGGTTGAATCAATGAGGTGTTTCATATTCTCCTCAAATTTTTCATTTAAAAATTTTTTATGTATTCTTGCTGTCTTGTGAAGTCATTTGCTTCTAGTTGTTGAGTTCTATTTTTTAAAGACTGAATTTCATCCCTGGCTTTTTGGTCTTCCTTCTTGTTCTTTTCTGATTTTCTTTATGGATCATATTTTGTCTTGTTTACTTGGTTTTCAATCTGGTTAATTCTTCCTTTTATGACTTTATTTTCTTGTTTTAGTTCATGTATTTCCTTTTACAAACAGTCTTCAACCTTTCTTGACTCTCTTGATTGCTTTTTGAGTTCCTGAAGTTCTTGAGTTAGTTGAATTTTGAGAACTTCGAAAGCCTGTGTCCAATTCACTAGAACTTCTTCCTCTTTCTATTTCTATTTTATATGCTGTCTTCTCACTTCTTTAAAAAAACTGTCAACTGTCATTTGTTTTCTCTTTTTCTATTGTTAACTCATTTTTTTTCATTTTCTGTTCTCCTAGTTCAAGCAGATGTATTTAGTGAGCTTTGATGAAAGGTCTTCCCTCACCTGGTAATGAAGGTTTGTAGTTACTTTTTCTTCATTCTCTGCAAGGTGAGGGGTCTTGAAGTTTCCGTAACCTCTGAAATTTCTTCTCATTCCATTTGATATGGGATTAAACCTGTATTGATTGGATTAGTCTCTATTGCTTAATGTGCCCTTAGGGTCAAAGCTCCAGAGGAAGAAAAGGAAGTTGGGGTACATGATAGAGAGTTTTCACTGAGCTGAACAGCTGTCCAGGTCCCCCTACTCTTGTGTTTGATTTGGATTTCTTTCCTCTTGAAGCCCTTTGTTCTCTATCTTGGTGTGATGAAGCCGGGCTTTGGCTCCATCTAAGCCTCCATCCTCCGAGTTTTTTTGCTGTATTTCTCTGGCTTTCTCCTTCAGTTACCTCCCTGGTGCCTGTATTCCACTCCCATGGTCCAGCTCCAGCAAGGTTCTGTCTCCAGGCAATTGTGCCTACGCACACAGAGATTTCAGGGGCCACTGGAGACTTGTAATAAGGGTATTTTAGGATATAATAAGGAATCTGCAGGATGTAATATGGGACTGTAGCTAGGGGTAATAGCTCGTTAAATAGGAAATAAGGCAAGGCAAGGGACCCAAGGCTGAAGGTAATCAAGGGAATAAGCTATAGGTAGTAGGAAAATTAAGGCAGAGCTATGGTTGAAGTTGAGGATAGGCACTGTGGATGGGGGTTTCTGAATGCCTAAGGCAATATAGTGGATGAGGAAGGTACAATAGTGAAGGTTGGTAGTTGAGGTGGAAGGAGAAGTAATGGAATGTCTGAGTTGCAAGGGAGAGGATGAGATAATCTAAGACAGGCAACAGCAGCAGGGAACACAATCTGGATAGTCAGGTTAGAGACAAAACACTGAAGGGAAACAGATTGAGCCCTTCAAGTAAAAGGGACACTTTACAAAGCAAGGTTAGAGCCAGCCAAGAATGGCTTGAAACTGACTTGAGGCTTCTAGTCAGTTTCACAGGAAGGGACTAGAAGGAAGCATTGAAATTACACTTCCTCCAAAATGGATAACTTCAGCTTCCCTCAAACTCCAGAGAGTATGTTATTCCTTCTCTCCTCCTCCCTCTATTATTAATGAACTAATGAAGTAGTCAAAAGGTTTTGATTAGAGACAAATGGGGTTTATTGTCTTCTAGGGTAGATTCGCAGGGTAGAGAATACAAGGTAGCGCTAACAGTCACTTAGAGAAAGCTTCAGGTGGGGGAAGGGAGGCAGGAATGTGAAACTGAGTAGGGAAAGCCTACTTCAGCCCGAGAGGGTTTGTAGTCAAAAGGGGTAGGAAAGCCGGATACAATGATTCAATAGGTAAATTTGTAACAAGGATAAGACCTATTTGACTAAGCCATCACAGATTTGAACTAACTCTCAGATCTATTTTCCTTTCCAAACTTCTCAGACATTCAGGTAGGGAAAATGAAGGTGGGAATTAGGTAGGGTAGGGAGATTCTAAGGAATTAGCTAAATTAACAATTTTAAAAGAGAAGCTGCAAAATATAGGCCAAGTTTCAATCTAAAGAAGGAGCTCAGATGGACCATGACTCTCTCCACTAGTTCCCAGGACCAACTGCCCTTTTCCCAAGATTCTAAAACCTCCTTAACTGACAGAAAAACTCTGCCAAGCAGTTATTACCCCTCTCTGAACCACAGACTCTGCACAGCAAGAGGGGGGGTCTTGGTATTCCCCTTCTATACCCTCAAACCGGACAGTTCAAAAATTCCAGCCTTTTCCTTGGTGTACCTGTTTACCTGTCCAGCAATAGGATCCCCCTGCTCTGTCCCATTGTTTGATTTGGTTCTCTTTCTACTTGAAGCTCATTGTTTTCTATCTCTGTGAGGAAGGGTATGAAGGTTTTAAGATTTGCTCTGTCCCAGCCACCATCTTCCCAGAATTCCTTTTTGTCACTTTTAAAGAAAAAGAATGCCCTAAACCCTTGTGGTGTGGATTGAGGTGGGAGCAGGTATTTTCCAAAGGTCACACAGAGAGTCAAGTATTCAAATTCATAAAAATCTTGACACTGTAAAATTTAAATTATTATGCAATAATTCCAAGTATTATATTTCATAAAATTTATTAATAATCTCCTAAGGCAGAAGAAATAAAAGGACAAAAGTAAAGCCAGCTTTCCCAGCCACATTTTGGGGAAAGAGAGAGAAGGCCAGGATCACACATAAACTTTATCTCCAAAAGCTAAGGACATAAGGTGAGAATGAAAGTGGGATGCTGGTAGAGAGAGTCCTGGAGTTTCAAATTCTAATTACACAATACTCACTTAAAATCCCAGACTAAACAAAAGAAACAAACTCACACATAGAAACTGAAAATATGAGAATTTCCCCCCAAAGATCAGTTGGCAGGTATGTGTGACCCACATCACAAGGATGTTCAGCTATCACTGGATCTCCCTCTCTTCCCAAACCTGAATTTCTCCATCCATAAACTGAAGGGGTTAAAGCTCTGGTAGCCCCTTTAAGATCTCATGCTCCAAGGTTGTTAAGATTTTGAACGTACACAGTTAAAGCCAGAATTCAGCAATCATCTTCCCTTTTTAGCCTAACAGAGAAGCCTTAACCCAAGTAGAGAGATAACTGAGCTAGAGAAAAGACCTGAGGAGGCAATCTTTCATCAAAACTAGCCTGCTTCTACTCTATCTGATATTCTTCATTCCCTTTTACTTGCATTTGTCACCCACTACCTGTGTATCCCAACCAAACCATCCAAGGCAAAGATAAGAGAAGTGGCTAGGACCCATTCATTAGGATCTGGCCCTTAAAAGGAGAAATTATGTTGTGAAAGTCAGGTATTTGGTTTCAATTCATTGTTATAGCTATTGCGAGATAGTCAGCTTACAGGGAGGCCAGCTTCAAATGACAGAGAGAGAGAGAGAGAGAGAGAGAGAGAGAGAGAGAGAGAGAGAGAGAGAGAGAGAGA
>NW_025390268.1:0-1480 GCF_016433145.1 Gracilinanus agilis | reverse complement strand
AGCTTCAGATGACAGAGAGAGAGAGAGAGAGAGAGAGAGAGAGAGAGAGAGAGAGAGAGAGAGAGACAGAGACAGAGACAGAGACAGAGAGACAGAGACAGAGACAGAGACAGAGACAGAGACAGAGACAGAGACAGAGACAGAGAGACAGAGAGAGAGAGAGAAGAAGGAGAAGGAGAAGGAGAAGGAGAAGAAGAAGGAGGAGGAGACATTAGAGATATGGAGATCAAGAATTAAAGAGACATTGTAATAAAAAGAGAAAGTTTAAGAAACAGAGAGGCAAATATAGGAAAATAGAGGAACTGAAAAAGATAGAGAGAAACAGAGACAGAGAGTAAAGTAGAAGGAGATAGAGAGGCAAAGAGACTGAGAGATGGAGAAGTAGTGACAGGGAAAGGAGGAGAAAGTGGGAGAGAAGTTAAGAGAAAAACAGAAACAGAGAGATACAGAGAGGAAGGGAGAGAAAGGAAAAATGAGGTAAAGAAAGATAAAATGAGAAACAAAGAGGCAGAGTGTTATATAACCAACCAGCTAGCCAGATATAGTTGATGAATTGATTTAGGGGTGTCCCTATCCCTAGATCCCTCTAATCTAATTTCTGCCCATGTTCCACCTCCCATAATCCCTCCCTGTTCTCCAAGGGAAGTCAAGGGGTAGCTGGGTGTCTGGGTGAGGTCAAGGACATCAGAACCCCCAAGTTAGTTCTGCAGCAGCTTTTATAGTCCCAGATCAAACTGTCAGCTCCTAGGACTAGCACCTGCTGGGCCAGAGTTCCATTTTCCTAACTGACAGGATTGCCTAGGGAAATTTTACAAAAGCAAGAGATCTGCATCAACCCTGTATTACAATTTGCTCATTTGTCTTTCAGAAATTAGCACTTTGTGACATTTCCAGGTCCCTAACTTTTGAAGGAATTCTTCATTGAAACTAAGGATAAACTAAACTAGCCTCCTAATCCTATCTGAGAATTGCAAAACAAGAAAGGGTTTTTAGCTCCTATACTTATTCTATTACCATTATAAGCTAAACTAAGACAGGTTATAGGAAACATAAAGGAAAGAAATGGGGATTAAAGTTGTACAAAAATTTTGAACAGAAAAGAAAACAAGATTAAACACAAAACTTCAACAGAACAGTGTTATAGCAAATATTAGCTAAATAAACTAATAAAATCTATGAAATTTTCTAACTTCATGAACTAACAACAAAAGTAACATCGAAAAAAATTTCTGGTAAGTTTCTAAAATCTAATTCAATCTTCCCAAGAATTAGTATGTCAATATATTAGTTAGTACACTTATTCCTATGTTAGGAAGCATTAGAAGATAAGTAATCTTAACACAAGTTATAAGCCTTTTGGTTAAACCATAGACTTAAACTATGTACAATACTTACAAAGAAAATTCTGACCCTATTCTAACTTATCAAACTAAGGTTAAGATGGCGGCAGAGTAAGAAGCAGCTCTTAACCTCTCCTGAC
>NW_025390267.1:0-6981 GCF_016433145.1 Gracilinanus agilis | reverse complement strand
TAAGGTTGGGGGGGGTGGGTGGAGAGAGAAGAGGATAACAATGTAGCCATTGGCCTGACCCAAGAAAACAATGGCACTTTGGAAATGCCATAATTTTTTCCTATGGAAAATAAAAAAACATAGATATTGCCTTTGAAACTGGACTTTCATGATTCCCAAGCAGTCAGTCAAAAAAAATTTTTCTTAAGGGTGAGGGCCATAGAATCTTAAAACTAGAAAGGACTTTTAGAGACCAGCTAGTTCTAATCTTATCATTTTACAGGGGGGCAGGAATGAAACAAGCAAAAAAAAATTAAGCAACTAGCCCAGGATACAGTTAGAGAACAAAGTTACAAGTCCAAGCCTAATGACTCTTGGAAAGCTGCCCATTTCACTACAACAAATTGTCAAGGAAAAAAAATCACAGCTCAATTTAAGTCATTGGTTTGTAACTTGTAGCTAAGTATTATAGTTCTTTAAATCTTGCTCCTATTTAAGTCAACTATTCTTTTGTTCTAATAAACTTAAATCAGTTTCTTTTTCACTGAATTGACTTTCAATTGATACACACAGAGAAAAGAATCCTCCAAGCCAATTTTGCCCCTCACCTTATGACAATAGTGCACTGCAGAGATTATTTGCCGAAAGAAGTGTCTTGTCTCCCTCTCACTGAGTCTCCTCCGCTCGCTGATATAGTCGTACAGCTCTCCTTTGCTTGCATATTCCATGATGATCACAATTTTATCCTTGTTCTCAAACACTGGAGGGAACAACAAGAGAGAGAAATCCAATTTCAGGGAACACGTTCATCAGAAAATAAAACCAGTAGATTGTCTAGAGAAGACCAAAAAGTCTTCCAGCGAACCCAAGGGTTCATGCAAGGCCAAAAGGAATATGACATTAAAGAATATCAAGTCATCTTCCCATAGCCTAGCAGACTGCTAAATCAAGGAGACCAATAGTGTCATAAAATGAGTAAGACTGACTTTGTTAAGTTGAAGGAAACATACTTAATCAAAAGCTTTAGAGTTATTTAAAAAAAAAAAAAAAAAAAGGTCCTTAGAGGTCATCAAGTCTAACTCATCATTTTATAGATAAGTATCTTGGAATCTTAGATATAGAATGACTTTCTTTCTAAACCTTAGGAGGTATGTCAGAAGTCACCTAAACCAATCTCTTCATTCCACAGAGAGAGAAACTGAAGACCAGGCATCTTTGCTCACCACCACCACTTAGCTAGTAAGGGGTTGAGGCAGGACTGGAACCTAGGTCTCCTGATTCAATCATATGTTCTTTCTATTCCTTTCATTCTGATATAACTCAGGAAACATCCATGCTACTGTGAACTATTCATTCTGGGTCACTCCAATCAGGAAACATGGGAATGCTATGTTGTCCAAGGCAAGGCCCCTTTGTGTTTCTAGGTTTGGGTTTCAAAGCAATCTGTTCTCCACTAGTTAGTGGTTAAATCAATTCAACAATTTATCAAGCACTTATCAAGGATCTACTATGTGCCAGGGATGCAAAGACTTAAAATGACAGTCATTATTATCCTCAAAGAGGTAACATTCACCTGGAAGAAAACAACATGTCCAGAGAGAAGTAAATACAGTTTTAAAATATCAAGTAATTTGGAGGGGAAAGAGGCACTAGGTGGGAGGAATTAGGAAAGGTGTCTTATCAGAGATGTCATTTAACTGAGCCAAGGAAGGAACTGGGGATTCCAAGAGTCTGAGGTGAAGAAGGAGGACATTCCAGACACAAGGAAAAGCTTATGCAAAGATATGGTAAGAAGAAATGGAAAGTTAGCAAGTAGGGCCAGTAGACTAAAATTCAGAGTTGTGGGAGATGGAAAAGGGTCATAAAGTGTAATTAGCCTGGGAAGATAGGTTGAAACCAGATTGTGAAGAGTTGATCAACAAAGGAGTTTCCAATTTTATCCTCAAAGTAACAGGAAGCCACTGAGACTTCCTAAGAAAATGAGTTGTGAGGATACCTAAGAATGTTTGTAGCATGCATGGGGGGGGAGGGGGGGGGACAAAAGGAGAAGAAAGAAGGAAAAAAGGAGGGAAGGAAGGAAAAAAGGAAGGGAGGGAGGGAGAGAGGGAGGANGGGGGGGGGACAAAAGGAGAAGAAAGAAGGAAAAAAGGAGGGAAGGAAGGAAAAAAGGAAGGGAGGGAGGGAGAGAGGGAGGAGAGGGCTTGGAGTCCAGAAAATCTGAATTTGAATTATGTCCCAGTCATCACTTACTATCTGTGTAAACCTGGACAAATCTCTTAACCCCCATTAGCCCCACCTTTCTCATTTGAGAAATGAAGATAATCCTAGCCCCCTCCCCTGACAGGGTGATTATGAGAAGCAAAGGAAATGACATCTGAAAAGGGCTTTGCAAATCTGAAAGTGCAATATAAAGGCTAGTGATTTTTATCATTATTATTATTATCTAGTCTGCTGGCATCTCCACCTCAGGCAAGACTTAGGACTACCTCCAGGAATTTCTAACCCAGTCCTAAATTATGTGTCTGATCCTTATTTATCCTATTGAACTGTTTAAAATACCTGTAGCAATGAAAATTTCAAGTTTGTATTCCCAAGGTTCTCTTCTGATGCCTCTGAGAGGCAGAGAAAGGAATCAGAATTCTCAAAGGCTTTGAATGCCAAAAAAACAAACTCCAACTGGTCCTGCCATGATGGAGTCTTCCAGTATAATCCTGGTAGCTAGCAATCTGTGTCTGCTTTCCAAGGACCAGCCTTGTCCTTGGAAAGTCCTGATGCTCATCTCCAATAGGCTGGCCACTTGGGGATAAATTCCTTGTCCATGGCAACCAATAAAACAAAGAAAAATACAAGACAGTCTTCCGTGCTACTTGGTCCCCTTCCGGTTCTGCACTGACATAGAGGGCAGAGGGGCTGGCTAGAGGGCAGATGAGGCCAAGGATCACTTTTTAGAATGTCTCCAAACGTCTGCTTAAAATTTATAAGGGCACATGGTGGAAGAAGGGTCTAGAAGAATGGAATGGTCCTTCCATTGTAAGAGATAGCATCAATAACCCTGGGGTGGCAGAAAGAGAGCCAGCAAACCTGAACTCAAAAGCCAAGTGTGGGAACAATGGATCATGAGTCAGGAACATGAGTTCAAATCCTACCTTTTCCAGTTACTACTGAGGTGATCTTAGGGCTCAGTAAAATAAGGGGGTTGGATTGGATAATTCCAAGGGTCCCTTCCAGATCTAAATCAAGGACCCTATGATTCTCCCTGGGTTATCCCAGGCCAAGGTACTACTTCTTTTCTACAAATCTCCTCATCTTTTCTACAAGTTTCCTCATCTACAAAATGAGTGAACTGGACAAGATAACTTCTAAATGTTCCTTCTAGCTTTCAGGGTTTGGTCCTACAATGCTTCCTATTTCTATAATTCCAGGTAAGGCAGGTCAGTCACCAAGCCTCAGTTTGCTCATGACTGTCTTTAATCCTGTAATTTGATCACACTTGGTTGTTAAGGAACCCAAAATATAATCAACAGGGGTGGGGGGAGAATCCCCTGCAATCTTTAGCAGATCTTTACACAAAGATAAAATAATAATTGCTAGCATTCATCATGTAGGATTGCATTGGTAAAGCACTTTACAAACATAATCTTATTTTATTTCATAACAACCTTGGGAGAGAAATGCTTGATTCTCATTTTACAGCTGAAGAAACTGAGGTACATAGAGGCTAAATGACTTGCCCAGGGTCACACAAGGCCAGATTGGAATTCAGGTCTTCCTAAGTATAGGTAGGTAGTACAGTGGATAGAATACCCTGTCTGGAGAGAGAGCAAACTCATCCAGCCTAGACTCTTACTAGCTGTGTGACCCTGGGCAAGTCACTCACTCCTGTTTTTCTCAGTTTCTTCATCCTTCAAATAAGCCAGAGCAAACCATTCTAGTATATCTTTGGCAAAAAAACAAATAAATAATGAAAAAGGGGGGTAGGGGTGGCCACATAAGAGTCAGACAATACTGACTTCCTGGCTCTAGAATCTATCCACTAAGTCACTAGCAAGGGTTTGAGGGTGGATTTGAACTCAAATTTTTCTCTCTTCAGCGCTAGTGCTATCTACCTCGACACCCAGCTGCCTCAGAAAATGACTAATGGAACTGAATTGCAACTGGGCTGAATAAATCAAAGGACACTCCACCACTCTCCTGGCAGAAAAAAATGTGGCTTCCCCTGAGTCAGTGTGCAGCCAGCTATTTATAAGGCTCAGAGAGTCTATGAGCGGGTGTTTATATTACTTGTCACGAGGCAGAATTTTCTTTTCCACAATTAGGAAAAGGTTTCCTTTCTGAAAAGCCAAAACCTGTGTCTCCTGCCTAGATCATTTAATCAGGAGCCTGACAGCCCCCAAAAGAGTAGGACAGGCGCCTGTCCATGGCCAGAGAGAGTGGGAAGCTATGCAAGCCAATATAGAAACTTAATTCATCGCTTAGAGTTGTTGGGACAGCAGCATCAGACATGAGGGCAGGAGTATCAAGTCACTGGAGGTTTAATCCATGAAAGAACCTAACCCACCTCCTCTAGGAAGCCTCCCTGAACTGCCCCAGATTTCCCCAAAATTCCCAAAGTTTCCCTTAGAGGTCCCTGTGTCCAACCCTCTCATTTTGCAGATGAGGGAACTGAGGTCCAAAGCACTTTCATAACTAATTTAAGGATCAGAACTTGTACTCACACTCCAGAGCCTACATACCACTATCCGCCATGCTACAACCCTTAGTTGTCAGAGCTAGAAAGGGTGACACATAAAAAGCCACCCGCAGCTTTTGATCTCAGGGCTCTTTTATACTCTTCAAATTTATTGAGAATCCATGCTCCCTCCTCAAAAATTTTTGCTTATGTGGCTTATATTTATTGATATTTACTGTATTAAAAATTAAGATTTTATTATGAAAAGAGTTTTGACCTGGCAAGACCCCCCTGCTGAAAGGGTCTTGGGGGGCTTCCCTTCAGGGTCCCTATACCATATTTTGAGAATCGCAGCCATGGAATGTCAAAGCTGGGGGGTGGGAGAGAGGAGCTCTTAGAGGTTATCAAGTCTTAACTCTCATTTTACAGATAATGAAAGAGGACTAGGATTAAAGAATTAGAGGAAGATTCCCAAAGTCAAGCAACTAGAAAGAGGCAGTATGGTCCAAGAAGACTGTCTGCTCTGGAGTCAAGGGACCTGCATTCAAATTCTACCTCTCATACCAACTTTCTGCAGGTGTTTAAGCAAGTCTCTTAGCCTCTCTGGGCATCAGTTTCCTATTCCATTAAATGAGGGAGTTGGGACTCTAACAAGGCTTCTTTAAGTGTCATGGGCATCTCTGGAAGTCAGGTAGATCCCTATCAACCTCCTCTCAGAATAATGTCTATAACATGGATCATGTAACTTGGAAAACTTATGTGTAAATTTATTATTGGAATAAAATAAAGATAATTTGGGGGCAGCTGGATAGCTCAGTGGATTGAGAGCTAGGCCTAGAGATGGGAGGTCCTAGGTTCAAATCTGGCCTCAGACACTTCCTAGTTGTGTGACCCTGGGCAAGTCACTTGACCCCCATTGCCTACCTTATTACTCTTCTGCCTTGGAGACAATACACAGTATTGACTCCAAGAAGGGAGGTAAGGGCTCAAGAAAAATAAATAAATAAATAAAATAAAGATAATTTTTTTAAAAAAAATGTGTCTTTAAATTCACAAAATATATAGGAAACCAGTTACTTCGAAATTTATTTTTTTAATTTAAAAAACAATTTTTTTCAAAACTTTTTTTTTTAAGTTCATGGACCCCAGGCTAAGGACCCTTGAATTAGACAGTCTCTGAGGTCCCTTCCAGTTCAAAATGTATAAACTGACAAAAGACCTGAACTTGGGTCAATTCGCCACAAAGTTCTGAGTTCGGTCACTCAGGTAATCTTCATGAGAAAGCTAATAGTCACGAAAGGCTCCCTGGGGAGAAGTGAGGCTTGAGTTAGGTCTTGAAGGATGGGTATAATTCTTATTCCCTGGTGATTCCCACATGCTCTGGGCACACACTGAAATTTTCCAAGCTTCGATCTAAAACAAAACTCTCTAGCAGAGACTCCTTCCCAAATAGAAACAAGGGGAATTCTGCTTATTTCCTGTGGGGGGCGGGGGGCTCCAACAACAGTCCCCTCTGGAAACTGTGGATTTCATCAGAAGCTGAATTTAACCTTTGCTTTTGCCCTGGGATTATCTGCTTTACAACTAGCCAAAGACCCAACCCCTAATGACTCCCTCCCCTGCGGTCCTGAAGGTCAATACCAAAACTTATGTAACCACAGAAGATGACTCTCACAGAAGAAAAACAAAGCTTTGGTCAAAGCGGAGCCAAGTAAATGAAGCAACTTTGTTACTACCTGTTTTAAGACAGAAGCTATGTTTGTTTGTTTTAAGTAAGTGTGAGAAAAGGTCGGTCCAGGCTTCCTCTACAACCCTCCTTCCAGGACTCCCTCATATATTGAAATGGCAACTTTTTTTTTTATCTTTATTAAATTCACAATGAAAAAAAAATGGCTTTTTTTTAATGCTTTGATCCCAGAGAAGAGTGAAAGTTGGAGAAAACTTAAAGGGTCCATCTTCCTTGTTAGTTTCTGAACCAATCAGAAGGGTGCATTTGGGGAAGATGTGAATTTCTAGAGTGCAGGGAGAAGAAAGTGATATTTTAAAGAAAAATCTTAGGGGCAGCTGGGTGGCTCAGTGGTTGGAGAGCCAGGCCTAGAGATGGGAGGTCCTAGGTTCAAATCTGACTTCAGATTATTTCCTAGCTGTGTTACTCTGGGCAAGTCACTTAATCCCCATTGCCTACCCTTACCACTCTTCTGCTCTGAAACTTGAAATTCACAGTGTTGATTCTAAGACAGAAGGTAAGGGTTAATAAATGAAAGAAAGATAGAAAGGGGGAGAGAGAAAGAGAGAGAGAGAGAGAGAGAGAGAGAGAGAGAGAGAGAGAGAGA
>NW_025390266.1:0-2950 GCF_016433145.1 Gracilinanus agilis | reverse complement strand
AGGAAGGAAAGAAGGAAGGAAGGAAGGAAGGAAGGAAGGAAGGAAGGAAGGAAGGAAGGAAGGAAGGAAGGAAGGAAGGAAACAAGGAAACCTTATGATTGATTTCTTCCTTTTTAGCATGGCCTTTATTTTTCACCAGATTCCTTCGCCTATCCTACCTAGAGATCCATTCCTTTTGGTAGAGCATAACACTTCCTTTGGGGTACTCTGAGTTAAAGACATCTAGGTTATGCAGTGGTTAGTACATTTGTCTTGGAATCAGGAATACAAGAGGTCAAATCCAGCTTCAGATCCTTACTGCGTGACCCTGGGCAAATCACATAACCTCTGTTTGCTTCAGTTTCTTCCACTACAAAATGGGGATTATAACAGATTCTACCCCACAGAGTTATTTTAAGAATTAAATGAGATAGTAATGAGGGCATTTAGGTGGCTCAGCTAATTGAGAGCCAAGCCTAGAGACAGGAGGTCCTGGGTTCATAACTGGACTCAGAAGCTTCCTAGCTGGGTGACCCTAGGCAAGTCATTTAACTCTCATTGCCTAGCCCTTACCACTCTTCTGCCTTGAAATAAATATACTGTAGTGATTCTAAGATGGAGGATAAGGGTTTTAAAAAGTGAGAAAATATTTGTTAAATGCTTAGCATAGTACCGGGCATATAGTAGATGCTATAAAAATGTTTATTCCCTTGCTCACTTGTATCCAAGTTATTAGGTCCTCAGAAGGTGGCTACAACTTTGGGTGCTAGAGAGTAACCCTGTGGTAGCTTAGAGCACCATGAAAGTACTTAGAGGCAGCTAGGAAGTGGCACAATGGATAGAGCTCCAAACCTGGAATCAGGAAGAGCTGAGTTCAAATCCCCCATCAGACACTCAACAGCTCTATGACCCTGGGCAGGTCATTTAACCTTTGTTTTTTCTTGCTGTGGGGCACTAGAACCCAGAGAGCCAAGCAATGAGCAGAGCCTCCAAATGGGCAACTGATGGATAGGGCTCCCCAGCCCTAACTGCTCCAAAGCAGTCTCCAGAGCTGGCCCATTCTTGGTCGCCAGGGGGGTCTCTCCTACTCAGGCGGTTTTCTGCCTGTGGCACAAGAGAGATGTGAGAATTGACCTCTGAAGGATGCCTTGAAAAGTGTGCTCTAGTTAAACTCAAGGCAGGTAAAAGCAATAATGGATTTCACTGAGCCTGCTGTGCTTTGAACAGACGGGTGCACGAGAGAGTGGCCACACCATCAGTGTTTAGATTTGCAATCACGGCTTTCCTGCCAGCAATCATGAAATATTCTCCAGGATGCTAATGAGATGATGATTATTATTTTATCTGAAGGGCTCCAGTGTATGTCACTCAAGCTGGAAAAACTAGTCTTGAAGAGCAAGGAGGGGTAGAGGTGGAAGGTTTGGGCAAATCCAAAAGAAAAGATGAATAATTGAACTAGATAAAGGGCTAGCCATGAGAGTTGAGGGTGCTCACCTCTCAGAGATGGAAATTTGCCCTTGATGCTATTTCTGGGTCCTTCCAGGGGCCAAAATCAAAGGAAGGAAAGCCTCCAGCATGGTAGGGTAGAAAGAGCATTGACTTTAGAGTCAGAAGATCTGGGTTCAAATCTTTCTTTGAAGCATACTATCATTGTTTCCTGGGGTTCCCACTCTGCAGTTTAGTGGCTTGTTTTGCTTTGGATCTTCCTGCCCTGGCACACTCAGGAATAGAGCCATCATTAGTAACTGAAGGAATACTTGTGGACAAGCAGGTTTGCATTTTTGTTTTCTATTCCCTTGCCTGGCACATAGTAGGTGCTTAAAACCATTGTTGATTGGAATCCAATGAATTGATAATAAAGTAATAAAATGTGTGTCACTTTAAAGTTTGCAAAGTGATTTATATGTTATCCCATTTAGTCATGAGAGGCAGATGCTTCTTGTAGCTCCATTTTACAGGTAGGAAAAATAAGGCAGAGAGAGAAGTTAAATTGTTTGTCCAGGGTCACACATTTGAAACATGTCAAATTGTCCTTAATCCAAATCCAGCACTCTAAAAACACTGTCGCTTCCTAACCTCTAAACATATCCATAAAGAAGATCCTCTATGACATAAAATATCAATTGCAGAATCTTTTGTTGTAATAAAATATTGGAAACAGTGGTTACCCATTGGTCCTGGAATGGCTGGCCAAATAAGGTTCATGAACATGTCAGTTGGTTCTTTGTTACAGAGAAGGGTTAGATAGTGAAGGGGGAGTGTTTAAAGGGAAATAACTATTGTCTAAATAGGTAAAATCAACAAAAAACTTTTTAATACATATTTCTTTTCAAACTCATGACTCATTTATTCTGAATCATAATTAACAATTTTGGTCCCCAAAGGAAGGGGGTGGGGAATATAAGCAATACTAAATACATCTCCTCAAAAAGCACCTCAAATCAATTTTGTAATTCATGAAATGAAAATAACCCAAGAAGTAATTAAGACAGTCAGTTGAACAGGAAGGAGAATTAGTTATTATAGTGTGTTGTACGCTTCTAAAGGAATAACTGTGTTAAATTATTGCACTCCCTAAATTATAGCACTTTGGTACAAATCTCAGATTGCCCCACCTTGGATTTCTCTCTATTTCCTCCACTTGCCCCTGTTTAGATGGCCTGATCCAGCTTAGCACTCTCTGTCTGTCTGTCTCTCTCTCCCTCTTTATCCCTTCCTTCCTTCCTTCCTTTCTTTTGTCTTTCTTTTTCTTTCTTTCCTTCTTTCCTTCTTCCTTTCTCTTCCTTTCTTTTTTCTTTCTCTCTCTTCCTTCCTTCTTCCCTTTCTTTTTTTTTATTTTAAACCCTTAACTTCTGTGTATTGACCCATAGGTGGAAGATTGGTAAGGGTAGGCAATGGGGGTCAAGTGACTTGCCCAGGGTCACACAGCTGGGAAGTGTCTGAGGCTGGATTTGAACCTAGGACCTCCCAT
>NW_025390265.1:0-6887 GCF_016433145.1 Gracilinanus agilis | reverse complement strand
CGGAAGGAAAGAAGGATGCCTCTGGGATTTAGCGGTAGCAAGCTCTAAGGAAAAGAAGACTGGTATAGGAGCTAAATGGTTTGAAATCAAGTCTCCATGTCTGCCATAGATATGCTACAAGACTTTGAACATGTTAGGTTACTCTTATGGATCTCATTTATTTTATTTGTAAAATGAAATATTTGGGCAAGATGATCACTAATGTCACAAAATTTAGAGCTAGGAGAAATCTAGCTAACCTTTTTTTTCAGTGGAAAGACTATAAGATTGAGAATCAGAAAAAGTTGGATGTGAATCTGAACTCTGCCACTTACTGCCCTATGACCTTGGGCGAATTACTCAGCATCTTCCTGCCTCTTTCCTCATCTGTAAAAAGGGAATAATAGCAGCACCCATCATCCCAAGACCAAATCAGATATTTACAAAGTGCTCACTACAGGGCCTGGGGCATAATAAATTCTTAATGAAATATTTGGGGATTTCCTCCCCTCCTCTTGCCTTTAGAGAAAGCAATAGAGCCCCAGATCAGATTTGTACCTACTCTGAAATTTGCACCTTTAGAGAATTTCCTGAGATACTACAAGGTCAAGGCCTTGCCCAGTCTCTCAGGAGCAGAACATGAACCCAGATCTTCCTCTCTCCTAGGCCAGAACTCTCTCTCTACTCCACCTCTTTTGGGAAGTCTTTGACCCTATGGTTAGATTTCTCTTAACTCTGTAATGTCAAAGCACTTCATTCTTCACAATCACCATATGAAATTGGTAGTACACATCTAATCACCAAGTGAGAGATAGGAAAACTGAGGTTAAGGTTGTTCTATCTCATGTCAGGGCCAGTATTCAGTCAGTTCTTTTTCAAACTCTATAGGCAAGCACAGCAATCAATCAATTAATAGTCATTGATTAAGCACCTACTATGTGCCAGACATTGTGTTAAGTAAGCAGGTCTCCAATTTTCATCTGGCAATCTCAGGGAATCCCTGAGATTTATTTAAGGTATTCTCATAGTAAAAACTATTTTAATAGTAAGGCATATTCATTTCTAATTTTCAAAATAGATAGAACTTACATAAATAAAAGCTCTTGGTGAAGAGGAGGAGTCTTCAATAATTTTTAAGAGTATAGGGGCAGCTAGGTGGCTCAGTGGATAGATTGCCAAACTTTGAATCTGGAGGACCTGAGTTCAAATCTAACCTCATTTACCTCTTAGCTGTGTGACACTGGGTAAGTCATTTAATCCCGATTACCTAGCCTTTGCCTTTCTGTCTTAGAGTTGAAACTAAGACAGAAAGTAAAAAGAGAGACTATAAAATGGTCCTGAGACCAAAAATATTTTAGAACTATTCCTCTGGCCCCCCACATAACCTCTCTTTCAGTAAGCCTCTGATCTTATCAATTTTTTCTTCTCTCTCATATCTATTATCTATGTATAACACAGAAAAATAAGTTGTGAAGTTTGCATACACTGTTTAGTCTTCTGAACACATGTAGCACCTATGGGAGGCAATTTAAGGTAAGCAGGGGAGAGTTTAGGGTATCTTTCAGTGGTGACAGACAACATGATAGCTGACTCTCTCTCCCTCTCCCTCTTACTCTCTCTGTCTCTGTCTGTCTCTGTTCTTTCTCTCTGTCTTTGCCACTCTTTCTTTTTCTGATTGCCTTTCTCTGTCTCTTTTTGGCTTCCTTTCTGTCTCTCTTTCTCTAACCATCTCTTTATCTGTCTCTGTCTCTTTGTCTCTTTGTCTGTCTGTCTGTCTATCTTTCTCTCACACAAAATCAGGAATGAAAAGAACCTGGTGAAATTTGGACCCTCAAGTTTAACTGGGCAAGCATCACAGGCATCCAGTGCCAAATACTCCTGTGGCCTTGGTTTCCAAACAGAGAGAAGAAGGATGTTGCTTTTAATGAGTTCAATGAATTCTAGCAAGTTATGTCCAGCCAGGCCCTTCCAAAACCCATTCCTCCCCCAATCTGGCAGACACACACACACACACACACACACACACACACTCAGTGGGATTCAAGCGATATGGGCACTTTACACAAACATTCTGTCTCAGATAATGGGCACTATATGCCAGGTACTGGGTTAAGCCATGAAGATACAAATAATCCATCAAGGAGCAGTCATTAAGCACCTACTGTGTGCCAAACATTGTCCTCTGAGCTGAGGAAACAGATGAACGTGAAACAGTCCCTCTTATAGCAACACTCTGGAGCAAATCCCCTGGTGCTTATGAAAATCTACCTAAGCATTCTCATATTAAAACTATCCTTAAAATGGTCCTGGGAGTGAGGTCCTTGAGAATTGGGATTGTTTTGTTTTTGTACCTAGAGCAATGCATGGCACACAATAGATGTTTAAGGAGCATTGGGTGATTGATCTCATGCCTGGCAATTAACAAAAGCTCCTTGACTGAAATGACTGAAAGCTCTCAAGGAAAGTTCTCTAGACAGGAGCTGCCTCGCGTTTGCCTTTGTATTCCCAGCACATCATAGGCACTACTAAATCCAGCATATAGTAGGCAATGCTTAGGAACAGCTAGACAGCTCCATACTACATACAGTGCTGGGTGTGAAACCAGGTTGACTCATCTTCCTGAGTTCAAATCTGGTCTCAGACACTTAACAGCTGTGTGACCCTGAGCAAATCACTTAACCCCATTTGCCTCAGTTTCCTCATCTATAACATGAGCTGGAGAAGGAAATGGCAAACTACTCCAGTATCTTTGTCAAGAAAACCTTAAATGGGGTCACAAAAAGTCCAGACAACTGAAAATAGACAAAGACAGACAGACAGATAGAGAAATAGATGGATAGATGGATGGATAGATAGATAGACAGATAGATAGATAGATAGAGAAATAGATAGATAGAGAAATAGATGGACAGACAGATAAATAGATGGATAGATAGATGGATGGATGGATGGATAGACAGACAGACAGACAGACAGACAGACAGACAGACAGACAGACAGATAGATAGATAGATAGATAGATAGATAGATAGATGAGATAGACAGATAGATGAGATAGATAAATGGATAGACACATAGAAAGATAGATAGATAGATAGATAGATAGATGAGATGGATAGATGGATAGATAGATACATAGATAAATAGATGGGATAGAGGAGATAGACAGATAGAAGAGACAGACAGACAGATAGATAGATAGATAGATAGATAGATAGATAGATAGATAGATAGATAGATAGATACTTACTGNTAGATAGATAGATAGATAGATAGATAGATAGATAGATAGATAGATAGATACTTACTGAATTGGGGACAATGGTACTCACAAAGTCTATCAGTGAAGTTCACAAACCATCAGAATAACTCAGCATATAGTCTTAAATGTATTTTATTTTTTATGCCCCCCAAAAAGACAGATCCAAAGATAGTTCTAGGATCAGTCTGGATATCTTACCAAATGATAAAGTAAAGAGATGGAGGGGCAGGACTGAGGTGACAAGAGGGAGAAATTAAGCTTAAAGGGACATCAGAGATCATCTAGTCTAACCTCTTCATTTTAGAGATGAAAAAATAGAGTCACAGCCCAAGGTCACACAGATCCTAAGCATCAAGATGGGATTTGAACTTAGGAGTCTGTATACTTTCCTCTATATCAACTTCCTCCATAGTTTTGACAGGATTGACAACCCCATATCAGACCCCAAAAAAAGAACACTGGTAAATTAACATGTTCCATCAGTTGGTTGATCAATCATCAAGCATTTGTTAAGCATCTACAATTTGTCAGACATTGTAGACTATAAACATGATAGGCAGTAAAACTCACCCTTATGCCACATATATTATAATCAATTGGCTCCTGTAACTGTGTAGTCAATCAGTGTCATAGCAGATAGAATATCAGGCCTGGAGACCTAAGTTCAAATCCATCCTCAGACAGTAGCTGTATGACTCTAGGCAAGTCACTTCACTCTGCCTCAGTTTCCTCATCTATAAAATGAGCTGGAGAAAGTAATGGCAAACTACTCCAGTATTTTTGCCAAGAGAACCCCATATGAGGTCACAAAGAATTGGACACGACCGAAAAGCAACTGAACAATAAAAACTCCTGTGAGTATAATTAAAGGAAACAATTATCCCACTCAAACTTGATTTGTTCTAAATCGGCTCCCTGGCTGAGTTGTGAAAGAATTGCGCTCATCTCTTGGAAAGCTAGACAGAAAATAGCCATCCCACAAAACTGTAATAAAGCTTGAAATAAACCTTTCCATAAAATATTTAATAATGCTGTAAAAGTAAAGTAGCCCATGATGAGTAGTGGTATAAAAGCAGGAGACCATGAAGCCCAGCTCCCACTCACTTGATTTCATTAGGGTGTGGCTAAGAAATCTGAACCATTACTCTAAGTCATGGGTTTTGAGTCTTTTTTTGTGCCCTGGACCCCTCTGGGCAGTTAGATCGGTGTATATATCTACATCTCTATTTTTATATATCTAAATAGATTGATAGACATGTGTAGATATATAGATATCTCTGAAGAGACAGAGATATTTAGAGATATTTGTAGATACATACCTAGATCTCTAAATCTATTTAGAGATACATGTATCTTTATATGTCTCTCTAGAGATAGAGATATGTGGAGAAAGAAAACAAGTTGTGGTTGCCAAATTAAGAATCCTTCCTCTAAGCTGTGCCCCATGGGGCATGGAAGGAAACTGGGGCCAGTTTTTAGCAGAATTTATTCCATTTTTATGCTGAATTCAATTACAGTCTGCTCCACAAAAATTCTACTGACCAGTAGAACCCCAACTTAGGATGGGGTCACTAGGAATTTGACTCAAATGCTGGATATGCTTTTGCTATCCTTGAATCACATGACATCACAAATTCTCCACAGCTTTGCCATCCTTCCCCCCTGCCACAGTCCACAGCCCATCTCTTCCCCAAGGTTGTCCCCTGAGATTTATTAAGTGCCTATTGTATGCCAGATATTGCCTAAATAGCTGGGAAAAGAGAGAGGAAAAAGACTTAAGATTTTCTTCTGGGCTCAGCTCCACAACCACCTTTTCTTCCTTCTCCTACAGTTAGTCCAGTGAAATTGCACTGCATCCACTCCATTGGCAATGTTCTCCATCCCTTCACCCTAAAATGAATTTGCTCTTGAATTTGTTTTTATTAGACCCTTAATAGTTTTAAGGCAGAAGAGGAGCAAGAGTTGGGCAACAGGGGTTAAATGACTTGTTCAGGGTCATTTAGCTAGGAAGTATATGAGGCCTGAGGCCAGCTTTAAACCCATGATCTCCCATGTCTAAGGCTGGCCACTTAACTGCCCTGCTCTAGAATTCTTAAGGAGGACTTGCCTAAACTGACAACTTGTAAGGTTCTAGAACATAGAGATGAAAAACTAGATAATCCCTGCCCTCACACAACTTAAAATAGAGTAGAATTGGGCCTGGACCTCTGATATTATTAGTATAGGGGACTCCCAGATGAAGAAATTCCTTCTGCCAATTCAAGTCAACATCTCTGCAATTTGTCATCGTAGAGTTGCCTGGACATAAGTAGTTTACCTAAGATCAAGATGTGAGAGATGAAATTTAAACCCTACTGTTCCTGGCTCAAAATTATTCTGAATATCTCTGAATCCATTACATGATCTGTCTCACTTACATCTATTGAGGAGGGGAATAATAGTAAAAATAGTTAACATTTAGGTAGTCCATTAGTGTTTGCCCAGTAATTTACATATATTACCTTATTTAAGCCTCATACTGGCCCATTAAAGTTGGTGTCATTTTACAAAGGAAACTGAGGCAAATAAATGTGAAGTTACTTGCCCAAACTTGGTCACATGACTTGTGTCTGAGGCCAATTTCAAATTCAAGTTTTCCTGATCCCAAGACCAGTGTTCTATGCATCATGCCAAGCTGCTTCACTGACTTAAAGAACTAAAATTAAAGGAGATATAGTGTGGTGTACTATAAAGAAAACTAGCCTTGCAGTAGGGAAAACTGGAATTCAAGTCTCATATCTGACTTCTCCTGGCTCTGTAAGATTGAGTAAAACTCTTGACCTCTCATTGCTTTAAGTAATTTTCTAAGACCATGAGCTGGAGTTCATTTGAAGAGGTAAATGGCATTTTCTCATCTGAGAGTTCTCTATATCAATGAAACCATAGTTTCCTGTCCATTTCAGAACTGGGCTTTGGGTCAGAAAGACCTGAGTTCAAATCCAACCTCAGATATTTAGGAGTTGTGTGGTTCTGGACAAGTCATTTAACTACTGTCTGCCTCATTTTCTCATCTGTAAAATGGGGATAATGATAACATCTATCTCCCAGGGATGTTTTGAAGATGAGTTAATATGTGCGAAGTGTTTAGCATTGTGTCTGGCAGACAATTAGTACTTAGAAATGTTTATTCTCTTCTTCCTTCCCTTCCAAAAGGGCATCGGAAAGGTCAGATAGAGAGATGAGAATGAGAGAAGTAGAATCACTTCACTTTTAGACAATGTAATTTCAAGACATGAGAAGAATCTCACAGCATCTTGGAGCTGGATGGAACCTCAGAGATTATTTAGTGCAATCATATATAAGCAGGAATCCCCTCTCTAATGACTCCTCCAAGAACTGGCCATCCAACCTCATCCAGAAGGCTCCAGCAATGAACAACTATTTCATGAAGCCACTTGTTCCAATGGGGATAGTTTTAATTGGGAGTAAATTTTCCTGAAATCAGGTTTCAGCTTCAGGTTTCCCTGAAACCAATGGCCCTAGAGCTCAACTTTCTGAGCCAAGAAGAGCAAGTCTACGTCTTCTTCTAAACAATAGCTCTTCAAATACTAGAAGACAAATGGAAGGAAGGAAGGAAGGAAGGAAGGAAGGAAGGAAGGAAGGAAGG
>NW_025390264.1:0-11530 GCF_016433145.1 Gracilinanus agilis | reverse complement strand
AATTTCTGATGATTTTGATGAGATCCAGCCAATTAACAGGAAATTATGAACTGACGTCAGGATGAGCAAGGGGAAGGGAGGGAGGTAGGGAGGGAAAGGGGAAGGGGAAGGGAGAGAAAGAGGGGTAAGAAGAAAGGAAGAAGATGGGAGAGGGAGGGAGGTGGGAGGGAGGAAGGGGAAGGAGGAAAAGGAGAGAAATGTATGAATCCTTCTTCATGCTGGTTCACATATTTGCACTGATCATTCAGTACAATGCAAAATGTAACCCATCAACAGAGTCCAAAGATTTGCAGATTTTTTGGTTCCAAATCCAGAAGGATGTAGATCGAAGGCAACTCTAAATGATATCTACAGAATGGCAATCATTTTTTACAAAATAAACAATTCAAGGAGATTTTGCGTGTGGTAGTTCTGAATCTGTAGCTTTATTGGTGTGGGTAACTCTAGGCAAGCAAACTGCCTCTACCAATGCTATTCTGAGATTTCTAGTTTTAGAGAATACAGGCCCTAAGAGGTTAAATGATGGCTTAGGATAAGAGGTAGAATTTGAACTCAGCTCTTCCTCTGATACAAGCTTGTTGTCCAGTGGCCTCTCATGGCTGAAAAGGATTACTTGTAGCTCATTAAGCATTAAAGTGAGGTTCTTCCATTTCCCCCAATTCCCATACCTACCTCCCAGTCAAAAACTGAAATCATTGCTTAGGGGACAAGGTGAAGTTCGGGAGGGGAATGAAGCTGAGGCTCTAGAATGGGGAACCTACCCTTGGAACGAAGGAAGCATATTAAAATCATACACTTTTAAACAAAGGCACGATTTTGATGAGACAATTTCTCCAATATAGTATATGATAAATGTTGCTTCAAAGAGAGAGAGAGAGAGGGAGAAAGAGGGAGAGAGAGAGAGAGAGAGAGAGAGAGAGAGAGAGAGAGAGAGAGAGAGAGCGCAGGATGAAGGAACAAAAACCCACAGCTCCCCCTTCTTCTGTTCTCCTTAATGCTGAATTATTTACAGGAACAGAAAACAGATCCAGCCATGTAATCTTTTGATTTATGGAGCCCGCCGGGAACCCTGACACTGTAATAATGGTTCTCTGGCTCCCCAGGTAAGAGGCCTATGCCAACTTCTCTCCCTCTTCCCATCTTCTTCTACTTCCCCACTTACTCTCCTCAAACCCTTCTCCTTCCTCTATTTGCCTCCAACCCACTTTCCATGCTGGGCAAGAAGGAATAAATCTGGGGGGCCCCCTGGAGGTAGCTTGACAAATGATTTATCACAAACTGGGCCTCCTGCATCCCTGGAATGCTGAGGACAGGATATACCTACAATAATCTTGTTTAAAGAAAACATCAAGAGGAGTCCAGCTTGTGGTTATTTATGACTGGATCAGGGATAGAGGGATAGGGGATAAGGAAAAAACTTGGGGTCAGAGATGTAGAACTAGACAGGATCTTAGAGACCATCAAATCTAGCTCTCTTGTTTTATAGATGAAGAAACTGAGGCCCACAGAGCTCAGCTCTGGAATTACATAGCTATTGAGTTGTCTAAGGTGATGTGAACCCAAGTCTTCCACATTCCAAATCCTTTGCCCAATCTACTGTTGTGTTGGTTTCGGAAATTAAGAAAGGAGAATTCCTTCCATTTCTACTGTAAATACTACTCAGTAGGACTTCTTTTTCCAAGTAGACCCTGAAGTGATATCAAAGTCATCTCTCTCTCATATAAAAGGTCACCTGCTCCAGGAAGCTTTCTAAGACTTGTTGAAAAACAAAAAACAAAAAGCAAAAAAACAAAAAACCCAAAATGAATAGTTTTCCCTTCAACCCAGACAAGTAGGACATGGAAAGCTCATCATTCTGTCCTCCCCTCCCCACATCATCATACTGTTGGGCCATCCTATACTCCACCCAAAATGCATTTGTCCTTGAGTATTATATAATGCTGATTTAACATTGATCATGAGCATTCCTATCCTTTAGATTCCTTGGGATTCCTGCCTCCCACTGAGGATAGCTGCCCCCTTGGGGGATCTTGAAGGACACAGTACCCACCTTGATGATGTCTTCATTGTTGGACTCACACTCCACCAAAGCTGAAACATCCAGAACGAGGCCTGTCACCTCAATAGCGATGACCTTGACTGGTATAGCCACTGTCCGGCCAGTCAGGATGGCTGTGTTGATGATCTCGGTGTCCTATGGGAGGAATGAAAGAGACGATACTTTAAAAAAGGAGGTTGTCCTGGTTCTATCCAGGACCCAACATAGTCCATTTCCTCTACCATCTTGGAGAAGACAAGCATCACTCCTTCTCATCTTCCTTTCTAACTCTGCCTCCTCTACCCTCAATGATCTTCCCCCTCTTTCTTCTCTCCTCAGATCAAGTGTATCTATCCTTCCCCTTGCACCAACGTACAGGTTGAGGTTCACAAACAAACTCAGATACATTCATCCATAGCTACACATTTTCAGGTAGATACATTCAGTCATCTCATTAGGTAGAGATGCAGATGGAGTGTCCTAGGTACCATTGAGGCCATCTTTCTGGCTGGCCTTCTGGAGAAGTAGCCCATTCTACGATCCTCCCTCTGATGGACATTTACACCAGCTCTCCTCCATGCCTAGAACACTCCATCTGCATCTCTACCTAATGAGATTATTCTCTTTCTACTTGGTTGTCACTCCACAAAGTACTCCCAGATCCCCCAGCTGAACGGTCCTGTTGAGGTCCTGTTCCTCAAACTTTCCTGGATCACTTGGTCAGGCCCTCCCTCTAAGGACTCTTCCAGTTCTGAATCCCCAGTGATATAGTTCTTTGCCCACATTCTTCCAGGCATGAAGCTTCTCTGTGTACTTGTTCCTTCTCATGCCAGTGTGAGCCTCTTAAGGCCAGGGACCATGCTGCCATTTAAAATATCTTTGTATTCCTTCACCTAGCAAGTTGCCCCTGCACAAGCAAGTGCTTGATTGTTGTTTGTGGAATCAAATTAATCGTAAACGAGGCTGTCAGATATTAGTTTCAAGTCTCTTTTTCCTCTTTTCTCTCCTTCCTTCTCTCTCTCCATTCTCTTTCTCTTTCCCTTTCTTCTCTCTCTCTCTCTTCTCTTCTTTCTCTCTCCTCCTCTTCTCTCTTCTCTTTCCTCTCTCTTGGTCTCTCTTGGTCTCTGTCTCTCTTACACACTCACACACTACACATGGAAAATACTTTCAAGGCTAGCTAGGCAAACGTTCTAGTTTTCTAAGTGAGGAAACTGAGGCCCAAAGTTTAAATGACTTGCCCCCATGGTTGCATAGGCAATAAGTGGCAGAGTCAGAATTTGAACCCAGGTCCCCTAACTCTAAGTACTGTGCCCTTTCCACTGTATCACATTGCCTCTGTGACATACATGTACTCAGTCATATATACAGTCATACACACACAGTTACACCTATAAACACACACATTGGTGAGTGTGTATATGATTGTATAATCATCCACATACACTCACCAATAATCAATGAATTCACAAGCATTTATTAAGTACCTCTTAGGCATCTGGCACTGTAGCTACAAAGATGGAAACAAAACAGTTCTTGTCCTCAAGGGACTTATCATTGGGAAAAATAATGTGAACATATGCAAGTAAAAATGCAACACAATAGGGGTGCATAAGCATCAGGGGGTCTCCAAGGAGCCCCCCCCCCCAATTTAGGAAACAGCATTACATACAGGAATGTCATCACAGACTCTCATGCATGCAGGAAGTCCCTCACCATAGCCAGGGGCAGAATAGCCTGCACATCCCTCTGAATGACAGTCAGCTCAGTCACTGCCCTCTCCAGGTCAGGCAAGGGGCTCCTGCCTCGATAGTCGATATGCCACATGATCCTCCTCTTCACCGACTGGCTGGTGAAGTTCTCCATCTCAAAATCCAGCTGCAGGATCTCCAGGGGTCCTTCACCCTCCCTGCCAGGTATGAAGGTGATGGCAGCAGGAGGGATGAGCAAGAAGGGCTGGGGGGGGCATTCCTCCCTGGTGGGATGGGGGAATCCCTGAAAGCCATCTAACTGGTAGTGAGTTAATTTCCATGACTTGAAAAAAACTAAATAATTGGGACTGGATTCCCTCTAATCCTATTCCCATTGCCCCAACCAAAGTTATCCCCATTCTCTAATTTTGAAGTCTCTGATAAACTCATGCTTCTTCCCTTCTAGCTGATGTTGGGACCAGAAGCTTCCTTTTTGGCAGCCAGGATTCCTGGGTCCTGCTTCGATTTGGCATTTATTTTTCCTTCTAAAGCTCCCTCCCCACTTCTACCTGACAATCCTTTCATGCTCTCCTCCCTCCAACCCAGCCATGGTCTATGATGAGAAGGGTCAACAGAGGGCCCACCCTCCAGGGCATGCAAGGTGACTATTGGGGCTGACCTGGGGAGCAAGGGGGCACTTTGAGTCCTGGATACATCCACAGTGGCGGTTGAGTGCTTTCCCCCAGTGAGCAGCTCTGAAGTGACCTGCCATTGGCCATTTCGGGCCTTGGTGCCCAGTAGGGTTACTCCCTTCTTGGCCTTCACCCTGAGAACAAAGATGGAGGAAGAAGGAGCTGGTGGTCACAGAGGGGCCCAGAGCTCCCTCCAATTCCAGAGATCATTAAGAAATACCATTTGCGAAGGAACCCTTGTCTAAAGCATGGTGGTAAGGGCAGAATGAACTAACCCTCTGCCCTAACTGTGCCTGGGGGAAGGCAATCCAATTAACCTAAATGGGTAGAGGAAGAGCAGAACTTCTGGGGAATTTTCTCTTGGTTCTAAGGGTTCAGAAGACACATCTAAAATAATCTGCAGTTTGAAGCAGGATCTAATGAGCTAAATATACTTTTTCACACTCAGGTGTTACTGGCTTATTAGTGTTGACCCTTCCCAGAGGTACCCTGATTTGCAATTCAATTCTACCCAAATTCACCAATCACCCTTTGCCAAGGCTACTCATGGAGGGGGTGCCATGATGAATGGAGCTTATTTCTCATCCTCAAGGGGTTGAAAATCTTGTTAGTCTGGCAAGAAGAGGGTAAAGCTTGATCCAAAGGAATGAATTACTAATGGTGGTATCTCAGGCACAAACTTGGGTAAGGAGTCAGTTTTTTGAGTGTAGAGAGAATGCAAAGAGCACATCTTTCCTTGTACCCTTCAATGTGTACTCCTCAGTGAAAAGAGTGCTGGTGCAAGAGTCAGAGAATGTGATTTTATAGTCTAGTTAGGTGGTGCTGTGAATAGAGCTCTTGGCCTGGAGTCAGGAAGACCTGAATTCAAATCTGTCCTCAGACAGTTACATGATCTTGGGCAAATGACTTAAATTCTGTTTGCCTCAGTTTCCTCAACTATAAAATGGAGCTAATAACAGCACCTACCTTTTAGGTTATTATGAAGATCAACTGACATAATATTTGTAAAATGTCTGGCACATAGTAATCTCTTAATATTTATTCCCTTTGCCAGTAACTGCTGGTTGGTATGACTTTGGGAAAGTCACTTAATCTCAGTTTCCTCATCTGCAAAACAAAAGGATTGAACTAGCTGGTCTCTGATATCTCTTCCAGTCCTAAATCTCTGATCATGTAGCCATCCTTATGGGACTGCCATCTGTTCATAAGGCCAATTCAATTTGGATTTCCCATTTTCAGGAATGTCTAGAGTCTAGGAAGTTATAACATCTCAAAGGACTATAATGTATTTGAAGCCCTTGAGGTGCGGATCATGCACCAATGGGTCTTCTCTCCTCTGAGATACTCCCTGGGAGAGGCTTTGAAGCTCCCCCTGCTTCAAGGCTGGGAAAATTAAAGCTAAAGTTGAAACCTCACTCATCCTGTCTTGCCCTCCTCTTCTTCTCTCCTTTCAGGAGATGCCTGTGACCTTCCATTAGCCCACTCTGCCATTAGAAGTCAACATAATCAACTTTGCAGCTTTCCAATAGTGCTTAATGAATATGTAGAAAGACCTTGACCTTGATGGCTTACTCGCCTATGGAAGCCTAGGAGAGGGAGGCAGATGGCCAAAAGTGGGGGGAGGTACCCTGACAGCTTCACAGACTCCAATGATCATCCCTCTTGCCTTCTCCAATTTCCCCATTTATAGGTAGCTAGCTAGAAGGCCCAGTATATATAGTGTTAGACTTGAAGTGAAGAACACCTGAATTCAAGGTGTGACTCAAACACTTAAAAACAAACTACTTAAACTCTTTCAGGGTTATTTTCCCCATCAGGAAAATCAAGTCACAGGGTGGTGCAGTGGATAGAGCACTGGGCCTGGAGTTAGGAAAACTCATCTTCCTGAATTCATATCCAGTCTCAGATACTTTGTAGTTGTATGACCCTGGGCAAGTCACTTCACCCTGTTTTCCTTCGTTTCCTCAACTGTAAAATGAGCTAGAGAAAGAAATGGCAAACTACCCCAAAATCTTCGCCAAGAAAACCCCAAATGGGGTCATACAAAGAGTCAGACACAACTGAACAACAAAAATTAAGATAAATACAGTGCTTGCCTCACAGGGCTGTTGTGAGGATCAAAGGAGATAATGTAAAAAGCTTTGCAAGCCTTAAAAACCTATGTTAATGTTTATTATTATTATTATGTTCACTTTTATGATTATGCTTGCTGCTAGCATCTCTCACATTTCTCATACTGAGCCCTCTAGTCCTTAGTCCAACCTTCCCCCACTTTTTCTCCAGCAATCCTAATTGGAGGAGGGGGGGTGGAAGGGGTAGGGCGGGATGGTCTATAAGGTCAGTGGGACAAGTATGATTATCCCCACTTTATAGATGAGAACATCAAGGCTCCAAGAGTGAATTGACTTGGAGGTAGCTAGGTGGTTCAGTGAGAGGGAGTCAGGCTTAGAGATGGGAGATTCCTGGGTTTCATATATGGCCTCAGACACTTCCTAGCTGTGTGACCCTGGGCAAGACCCGGTTGCCTAGCCCTTACATTAGTTCTGCTGCCTTGGAACCAATATATACTATTACTTCTAAGATGGAAGATAAGGGTCTAAAAATAAAATAAAAGAAAAGAATTGACTTGTCCAAAGACAAGTTAAAAATGATGAAGCAGAATTTAGACCTGGGAAGGGTCAAGCCCAGCCTTTCCTGAACACAGTAGGAAGAAGGGGACCTCTGGTAAGCTGGACTCCTGTTGGTTTCACAAGCTCAGTTTGCTCTACAGCAAGACAACAACAGAAGGACTTACCCGGATTCAAATCCTGCTCCTGACACAATAAATGGGTGACCCTGGGCAAGTCCCTTAGCCTCTCCAAGCCTCAGTTTCCCTATTTGTAAAATGAGGGGTCTGGGCTCAGTGGCCTTCAGGGTGACTAAATCTATGGTCCTAGGACTACAACCCTGAGCTACTGATGTCCGTTCCCTTGTACCTGAGGGTGAAATGTTCCACGCTGGGGTTGGAGGAGGAGGAGGAGTTGGGTGCCAGATAGAGGAGTATGCTTAACACCTCTCCCGGTTTCAAGGGACGGTCTGGGAGGCGGATGACCAGGTTGCCGTCCAGCCGGTGTTCCTGGAGGGCCCGCCGAGGCGGCGGGCGGTAAAGACTGATGCTACCTATTCGAAGGAGAGGGTACTGGGTGGGGCCCTCCGCCCTGGCTCCTCCCCCGCCCCGGCGGGGCCCCTCTCCACCACAGCCCCCGCTGGCATCGGGGGAGTGGAGTCTATAGTAGAGCTCGGCTTGCTGGCTTTCCCCGCCAGGCTCCGGCTCCAGGCCTTCTGGGGGCTTGCGGCGGGCAGGGGGCGGTGCCGCCGGGGCGGGGGGTCCGAACCAGGCCAGGGGCAGCTCGGCCCGGACCAGGCAGGTGGCCAGTCCTCCGCTCAGGCGGCAGGAGCTCTTGACCTCGTGGGCATTGCGGAAGGCGTGGAGGCGGACACAGGGCAGCCTCTCGGTGGCCCCGAAGTCGTCCCAGTCCCGGCCGGCCACGTAGAACAAGACCTGAGCCACGGGCTGCGAGGCGGGCACGCGAGGGTGCACGATGAAGGCCCGAACCTTCCAGTTGACCGTCAGCCGCTCGGGGATGTCCAGAGTGCTGGCGGGCTGCAGGAGCTCCCGGGCCAGGACCTGGCTGGTGCTGAAGGGCCCCAGGGACACGTTAAGGATGGGCAGCTCCTTCGTCTGGAAGACCACGAAGGGTTCCGAGCGCTGCAGGGGACCCCCGCCGCTGCTGTTGGCCGTGGGAGGGGGCGGCGGCTGCACCTCTCGGAGGAAGAAGGCCAGGCGGGTGTGGGACAGACGGTAACTGACGGGTAGCACCGGCGCAGCAGGAGCCTCTGGGGGCATCGGTGTGACCAGGTGGGAGGTGCGGCCAGACGCTGTGAAGAGAGGAGAGAAGGAAGCTGAGGAAGCTGTAGGAACTTAATGCCCTCCCATTCCCTGGTAGAGGGCATAGGCGGGACCCGGTCTCCTTGCTCCTCGATATTTCAGATATAAAAGGCGTTAGGAAGGGCTGGTACACCGGATAGAGATTCGAATTCTCCCTCCTGTATTGACTGTGTGACCTTAGGCAAGTCACTTAATCCTTCAGTGCTCTTGGCAACCCTGCAAGACTAAATTGCAGATTGGAGGCAGCTGAGTAGTTCAGTGGCTTGAGAGCCAGGCCTAGAGACAGGAGGTCCTGGGTTCAAATGTGGCCTCTGACACGTCCTAACTGTGTTACTCTGGGCAAGTCACTTAACCCCCATTGCCTACATAGCCTTTTCCCGAATTCGAGTGCCCAGAGGGCAAATTCAAATTGTGTGTAAACCCCGGGATTTGGGAAAGAGTTGAGGGAGAAAGTGCTTGCTTTGGGCTGGACGGAGGGGTAGAGCACGCAAAAAACTGCCCTGGGGCGCTGGGAAGATAGGAAATGGAGCAGCTCACCCAGTGCCAGCTCTGCCACGTCTTTGCCAGCATTGGCTTAGCCCTTACCACTATTACATAATCTTGATTCTAAGGCGGAAGGTAAGGGTTTTTTGGGGGGGGGGGGGGGGGGGAGACTAAACTGCAGAGAGTGAAGCATATACTATTATTCACTTTATTTCCTTCATGAACTTTTCTCCAGTATAAGTCATATGAGTCTTCTTTCCCATACGGGTTACATGATAATACATGAATACCCTTTATCATATGACCTGCCATCTGGGGAGGGGAGAGGCTGGGAAGGAGGCAGAGAACGTGGATCTCAAAATGCCAGAAACCCAGGACTAAGATGATGCTAAAATTTAATCTGAAAAAAAAAATTAAATTAAATTAAAAAAGGCTAAAAGGCTGCCCTTGGCTGGCAGAGGGAATCCCTTCGCTCGCGTGGGGGTTGCCTGTATCAGTACAATTACAGGTTCGGGCCAAAGCACTCCACGAGTCTCCTAAGCCCTCAGATTTGCGCTGGGCGGTGGTGGAAATAGTCCTGACTCAGAGGAGTTCTGGGTTCCAGTCTTGGCTCAGTCATTTATAATAAATGAGTGTAGGACCCGAGGCAGATTCAGTGGAGGGGTGATTAATGTTTCCCAGAGATGCTGGAGGAGAAGCCCAAGAGGAGCAGGGTAGGTGCCAACACCACGTTCCCAGGGCAGGTGGGGACCATTGTTGAGAGTGCTGCTTCATGTATTTTTCCTACTATTCGCCCGGCA
Source organism: Gracilinanus agilis (assembly GCF_016433145.1). Classification (NCBI taxonomy): domain Eukaryota; kingdom Metazoa; phylum Chordata; class Mammalia; order Didelphimorphia; family Didelphidae; genus Gracilinanus; species Gracilinanus agilis. Next base: position 1,901 of record NW_025390264.1, on the reverse strand, counting down.
TTTCTATTTTAAGTAAATTATCTCTTTTCGCACAACTTACATAACGTAGGACCTATAATTAATGTTGTCTGGCCGGCGGGAGAGGTGTTTGGAGAGGGAAAAAAAAATAGGGGGTTTTAGCGAGAATCTAAGTAGCTCCAAACCCAAATTGGGCACAAATGCCCAAAGGTAACATAAAGGGGTGTTATACTTATAAACGAAATTTTTCATTCTTTATCCCTCTCTTAAAATTCCACAATCTCTCTCTCCCTCTCCAGAGGCTTCCAGAACTTGGGCTTTAAAGTACTTCTTTACTTATATCACCATTTGGGGACAGTTTGGGAAAGCCACTGCCCAGATCCCTTTCTAGCCACTCTCAGCAGTTAGATGTCAAAGGGAATAGACTTTTCTGTTGGTATTTAGTCGTTTTTTCAGTCGTGTCCCACTCTTTCTGACCCCATTTGGGGTTTTCTTGGCAGAGATACTGGAGTGGTTTGCCATTTCCTTCTCCAGCTCATTTGATGGATGAGGAAATGGAGGCAGAGTTAAATGACTTGCCCAAGGTCACACAGCTAGTAAGAAGATAAACCACAGGACTCAAAATCAGAAAGACCCAAGTTCAAATTCTGCCTTAAATATATACGAGCTGTGTGATCCTGCATAAGTCTGTGAACCTCTGTATCTTATCTCTTATTCCCTTTTTATAGTTTCTTCAAAAGGGAGGTAATATCACCCACTTCATAGGAATGTAGGGAAGATCTGTTGAGTTAACATAGAAAGAACTTGCAAATTTTCAAGCTCTGCACACAAGCACCCACATGCCACCCAACTTGTTCCAGAATATGGCATTTCCAAATGACCAGTTAGTTGCCCTTTTCCCTGGATCAGGGCCTGGTTCTTTTGTAGGATCCATAGGCAAAGGTGGGTAGGGGTAGAGGGAAAAGCAATATTTTCAGAGATCAGAACAGTGGGCATCCTTATGTTAGGGATGGCATGGGAGAGAGTCTGGGGAAATGGACTAGGTGGGGCGGATCAGGAATGGCATTGGAGGTCAGTGGAGACAGAGACTTTGGGCACCCGCTAAGACACTCAGCCCTGCAGGCTGACAACCCTGAGCAATGGAATGTTTCGAGTCAGAGCACCCAGTCTCAAAAACTAGAAATTAAATATAAAATGAGGGGGTTGGGCTATGACCTCAAAGAGTCCTTCTGGCTCTAAATTATGAGATCCTAAGTTGACCAGTAGAGAGGTCCTCATTTTGAGGGCAGCCATGGATGTGACTAGAGTTGTTGTGAGTAGTCCCAAAGCTGTGTGTGTTTGTGTATCTGTGTGTGTGTGTGTGTGTGTGTGTGTAAAAAGAAACTTACAATCAGATGATTTCTTTGTTCATTTTGACCCTTGTCTCCCAATTAATATTTTTGGTAACATTTCCAAGGCTGAATTACTTGAACACACAATGGATATGTTCTCTAATTCATTAATTCAACCAGCTTTTCTTAATCATATTTCTGTCCTCAAGAGGCTTAAATCCAGGTTGGGGATGGCAAGAACATAATATTTAACTGGATCAATAAATGCAGTAGGAGTTGAGGAAGAAGGATGCACTCTGCTCTCCTTCCCAGTGTCCCAGGTCTGATGCTCAACCTATGGATTACTGGGATTACTTATTGAGAGTGACAGGGATTTAGTCATTCAGGAGACTATGATCTTGCCACAGTAAGTATACACCCTTCTCTCTTTATCTCACCATTATGTATTATCTTCACCCATTTGAAAGTAAGCTTCTTGAGGGCAAGGGTATTCTTGCCTCCATTAATTTGTAACCCCAGTGCATAGCATAGTGCCTAGAACATAGTAAGTAATCTCTCACTCCTTTCTCTCTCTCTCTCTCTCTCTCTCTCTCTCTCTCTCTCTCTCTCTCT
>NW_025390263.1:0-5417 GCF_016433145.1 Gracilinanus agilis | reverse complement strand
CTTCCCTCTCCCTCTCCCTTTCCCTGTCTCTGTCTCTGTCTCCCCCTTCTCCCTTTCTCTCCCTCTCCTTCTTCCTACCCTTCTCTTCCCTCCCCCCTCTATCTGTCTGTCCCTCTTCTTTCTTCTTCCTTTCTCTCACCCTTCCCTTTCCCTCTCTCCATCTCTCTCCTTCTCCCTCTGTCTCTGTCTCTCTCCCTCTATCTCTCCTTCTCCTCCCTTCTTCTCCCTCCCCTCTGTTTGTCCCTCTTCCTCCTTCTTCCTTTCTCTCACCCTTCCCTCCCCCTCTCTCCATCTCTTTCTCTCTCCCTCTGTCTGTCTGTCTCTCTCTCTCCCTCTCTTTCTTCTTCTCCCTTCTTCTCCCTCCCCTCTGTTTCTCCCTCTTCCTCCTTCATCCTTTCTCTCACCCTTCCCTCTCCCTCTCTCCATCTCTTTCCTTCTCCCCCTGTCTCTGTCTCTCTCCCTCTCTCTCCCTCTCCTTCTTCTTCCCCCTTCTTCTCCCTCCCCTCTGTTTGTCCCTTTTCCTCTTTCTTCTTTTCTCTCCCCCTCCTTCCCTCTCCCTCTCCCTCTTTTGACTTTGTCTCTGTCTCTGTCTCTCTCAAAAAAAAAAAAAGTTTTGCAAAAATTGGTAAACCACTGCCAGTTTTCTCACTATTTTGTTTGTTTTGGAAAAGATTCTCTATTAAACATGCTTGTTTATATTAACATGTAGTAGATTTTTCAATGTTGTTTTAAATGAATTCAAAAATAACTACCGGTGTCCTGTCCACATGATGGGGGTTAGGAGGTGAGCACCCTTACAATCTGAAAAATCCATGTAAAAAATACTTTTTTCTCATACTAAAGAAGAAGCCTGAATTTTTTCTTCTTATTTTATAGAGTGTTTACAGCAACAGAAATTGTGTATCTCAGGCAAGTTAGTATCATACACTATGATACATATACTTGATGCATTTATGAGCTTCCAAACATTTCCTGTCATCAGTTGGCTTTCATATGTAAAAGTCTGTGGCTTCTGTAAAACTCCCCAAAATTCCCATTTTTTCAAAATATTTACTTCCATCTTAGAACCAATACTGTGTATTGGTCCAAGGCAGAAGAGTGGTAAGGATAGGCAATGGGGGTTAAGTGACTTGCCCAGGGTCACCCAGCTAGAAGGGTCTGAGACTGGATTTGACACCCAGGTCCTCCTGTCTGTGCCTGGCTTTCTATCCACTGAGCCATCTAGTTAAATTAATTTCTTGTGCTGACTTGTGATAAACCAAAACCATAATGGGGAAAGCCACGCTATGTATGAGAGAGATGCTTATCTTTTTAAAATATGCCCATTTTCCTTTCCAGGACAGTAAATATAACGCACACAAAGAAAAACTCTTTCAAGACTTGAGCAGTGTTGAAGAGTACAAATGAGTGCCGACATCAAGAAATTCTAGAAACTCTCATCTACAGGGATAGAATTCTAGATTGGGATAGAAATAAGAATAAGAGGAATAACTGTCACTGACCCATTCTGCCGAGGAAGCCAACCTCTGAGAAGTCAATTGGGAGCAGGGCTAGACTTTATGGGAGACTGTGCTCAAGGGATGAAGAAGGAGGGAAAAGCAGTCAGGAAATGGATATAAATTGGGGACATCCCTCTGGTAATACTGGACATTTAAACAGCCGGTTGGATTTTCAAATCACTTAGCATCATTATCTCACTGTCACAGAGTAGGAAAAGGACTTGCCTAAGGCCGTACAATTGGCATCAAGGGAGCTGGGATTAAGGTTTTAGTCTCTAGGCCTCAGGGAAACTTCTAGAAGAAAAAAAACCTCCTTATTATATTTGATAAAGGATGTTTCCCTTTCTCCTGATCTCTTCAAGGAAGGGGAAAGAAACGCCACCAGCGACAGCTAGCAATCAGCCACTCACTCTGCACACAGAGGAGGCAACGGGGCTGAGAATCCCCAGTTCAAAGCTTTCCATAATGTGCCTGTCTTCATATGCCTTCCCGCCCCAATTCTCCTCTCTGATCCAGTGGCGTCCTGGCTGCCCCATGCTTGTCTCTGGCTGAATCTCAACTCTGCCGAAGGAATTTCCCAGCTTCCTCCAAGTCCCAATTAAAATCCCATCTTTTACAAAAAGTCTTTCGGCATCCCTCTTGATTCCAGTGCCTCCCTGGCCCCCCATTAGTAATATCCTATTTGTCCTGCTTTAAACAGCCTCTGTATCTCCCAGAGCTTAGCATATACAATAAGCGGTTAATACATATGTATCAATTGATTGAATCCTGGTCAGAATATTTCCTAGATGTGTGGCACCCTAAGCCTTGGTTTCCTTATCTGTAAAGTGGAACCAATGCGCTCTCTCTCTCTCTCTCTCTCTCTCTCCCAAAGGGTTCTCATTCATTCGTTATCTCGTGTTCGTTCTCGTTCTCTCTCTCTCTCTCTCTCTCTCTCTCTCTCTCTCTCTCTCTCTCTCCCCCACACAGGAAAGGATTTTATAAATTTAAAACTATTTTCTACAAAATGTTTAACAATTTCTAAAGATTCCATAAAATTAAAAACATTGGCAATTGTTTTATTAGTGTACTAAATTTAGAAATATTATCTAAGGTGATCACTCAGGTTTTAGAACATAAAAATATTTAGCAAGCAATTGGCATTTCCTTTCCACAGGTCTGATTACTGAGAAGCAGTGGGCTCTCTTTTTTTAACTCCCTTTCCTACTTCAAAAATCTATCATGTGGGGGCAGCTGGGTAGCTCAGTGGAATGAGAGTCAGGCCTAGAGACAGGAGGTCCTAGGTTCAAACCCGGCCTCAGCCACTTCCCAGCTGGGTGACCCTGGGCAAGTCACTTGACCCCCATTGCCCACCCTTACCAATCTTCCACCTATGAGACAATACACCGAAGTACAAGGGTTTAAAAAAAAAAAAATCTATCATGTGCCATTACCCAGAAGGCCATCATTTGGCCCCATTGAAATCTGCCCCACAGAAACATTGAGGTCTTGAGATCCAAAGGAAAAGTTTCAGGTGGAAGTTTTAGAAGGCAGGATATCAGGATGAGAAAGCCCCTTTGAACACAAAGCGTTGAAAGAACTTTGGAGATTGGTTCATAGTTTAGAACTGGGTTCTCCCTTAGAAACCATCAAGTCCAACCCTCTCATTTCATTGGAAAGATAGAAAACAGAGGAGCAGGGAGGGTAAGGGACTTGCTCAAAGTCATACCAGGATTTGAACTCAGATCTTGTGCCTCCACAGTTAAGTGTTCATTTTCCTACTATACCATTTATCCGGCTCAACTTTCTTATTTGATAGTGGGGATATTATATGGTCCAGAGAAGAAAAATTATTTTTCAAAAATCATTATGGCAAATGAGTGGTAAAAGTGGCATTAGTCCTCTGGGTTTTCTTGTTTGAAAATCTGAAAGCATTCAGATAAGATATGGGGGAAGTCAATGATGGTGGTTGGAGGGAGGCTACATACAGTATGTCAAGTATACACATGTACTGTTTTTATTGTGGGAAGAGCTGTGCAGTGATGTAATGGTTCTATAAAGCATTTGGGAATTATGGGAGGGGGGGGTTGTTCATTTCTTTAAAAAAAAACTTAGCTTCTGCCTTAAAATCAATCCTAAGTATCGGTTCCAAGACAGAAGAGAGGCAAGGGGCTGGCAACTGAAGTTAAATAACTTGCCCAGAGTTACACAGTTAGGGAATGTCTGAGGCCAGATTTGAACCCAAGATTTCCCATCTCTGGATCTGGCTCTCAATCCACTGAGCTACCCTAGAATTAATTTTTTTTAATTGACTAAAATTTGTCCCATAAATCCTACCATCAGGCATTTATTAAGCCCTTACTAGATGCCAGGCACTGTGCTAAGTACTATAAAAATATTCTATCATTTGACCATGAAGGTTCAAAGACTGGATCCCCATAAATCAACATTTTCATAGCTCTATTTCCTAAAGAAGCAGTGATCAGGCAATAAAAGATCTATCCATTAATCAGGTGATATGGCTCAGTAGGTTGTGGTAACTGAAAGTAAAAGAATATTAGTGCACTGTAAGAATTTATGAAGAGAAAGAGTACAGAGAATCAGGAGAAGACGTATAAGAACTGAGACAGAATGGAACAAGTAGAACCAGGAAAACCATACACAAAGAGAAGAGGACAATGTACACAGACGGAATAACAGTAACAAAGAAAGTGCACATTGTATGCAGTGCAAGACTGGCCCTCAGAAGAAAGTAGAAAGTGAACTCTTCCTCCTTTTGCAGAAGTGAGGAATGTTGGGTAAGGAACATGACATATACCAGACTTAGGTGAATTGTTGGTTAATTCTGCTGAACTGGCTTTTCCTCCCCTCTTCCTTCTTTCTTAAAAGGAATGCTTAATGGATGGGACAGGGGAGAGTTATGGGGTACAAGGAAAATGAAGCAAACAAAAGATAGCAATAACCTTTTTTTAAAGAATGTAGACTGTCAGAGCTAAAAGGGACCTCCAATCTGACCTATCCAACCCTTATATTTGATAAATGAGGACATCATGCCCAGAGAGAGCAAGTGGCTTGCCCAAAGCTAATATCTGATGTATAACAGAACTAGGGTTAAAGTCCCTGATATTCTTTTGAGAATAGATAGAATCCCACATGAGTGGCAGTGGACTAGGGAGGGATAAGTAATGCTAGGGGCAAAAAGACAGAGAGTAACTGAAGTATGAAAAATTTGACTAGTCATATGCACTTACACCCCAGAAAATGTTGTATAACTTATTTCCCTTCTCTGAACTTTAATCTCCTCATCTTTTAAATGAAACATTTGAACTGAAGCCTTTTAAATATCCCATCTGGCTCTAAACTTCAAAGGAATCCATGATAGGTTCTAGTTAACTCACTGAATTAGATCTTGGGCCTGACCATGTACCTTTTCACAGGAGAAAAGAAATAGGAATTGTATATCGGCTAAGGGGGCTTAAGGGGGTTTGGGGGAAGAGGGGAAGAACATGAAATGTGTAACTATGGGAAAATACTCAAAATAAAATTAAAAAGAAAAGAAAATAAATAGGAGTGTTTGTACCAAGTCATTCCCACTCCAAGGAATGCAAATGCTACTACCTGTTAGCCCCAAGTGAGAATAGAATAAAATGAACAGAATAGAATAGAATAGAATAGAATAGAATAGAATAGAATAGAATAGNATAGAATAGAATGGGTTGGGATAGGATAGGATAGGATGGGATGGGATGGGATGGGATAAAATGGGATGGGATGGGATGGGATAAAATGGGATGGGATGGGATAAAGTGGGATGGGATGGGATGAGATGGGATGGGATGGGATGAGATGGGATGGGATGGGATAGAACTAAAATGGGATGATACCAGAGAATAGAATAGAATAGAATAGAATAGAATAGAATAGAATAGAATAGAATAG
>NW_025390262.1:1656-2836 GCF_016433145.1 Gracilinanus agilis | reverse complement strand
TCTCTGTGTAGAAGTTGTCGAGTGTTCCAGAGTTTCTCTTGGTAATCTTTTTCTTCTGGGCTTCCTTATTGCTTGCTGTTGTTAGCCCCGCCCCATTTCAGCTTTGTCTTCACACTCAGGGTCTGCTTACGCTTTCTAAGCTTCTGATGGCTCTGGTCTTCTTGTCCTCGGGGTCAGGCCTCCTGGTAGTCCCCGGTCTCCCCCTCTGCCCAAGGCTCCTTCAGCTGTCTCAGGGCTGCTTGCACAGCCTCGCTCCCATCTGCCCTGGGTCCTCACTGGATATCCTAGGCTGTGCTGGAAATCCTTATTCCTCCTGGGGCACTGCCTTCAAGGGCTCATATGCTCCAGGAAAGTCCCTGCTTTAGGGATCTGTATTCACCCGGATTCTGCCCGGGGCAGATCCTTCGCAGCATAGAAGCTGGGAAAAGTCCCTGCTTTAGGGATCTTTATTCCGCCCGGGGCAGTGCCTTCACCCCTGCGGAAGCTGGGGAAAGTCCGTGCGTCCCCTTAGCCACTTGGGGTCCCAGGTCTGGCAGCTCACAGGTACAAGCCCTGTGGCTGCTAGTGATTTACTGGTTGCCACACTCCTGTTTTCACTCTTGTGAGTTGGCCTTGGCACTGTGCATGGTGTGTGTGTGTGTGTGGGGGGGTGTAGGGGCTTCTTCCTCTTGCGTTTTAGTGAGAACTATTATACCCCTTTATAGCATGGAAATGCCCTGATTCTGCGTACCTTCAATGCTTTGCCCTGTTGTGGGGTTCCTTCGTTCGTCTGGATTCGTTTTTATGTCCCCTTGAGGAGTCTTGTATGCATTGGTTAGGAGAGATCGAGCAGCTGCTCCTTACTCTGCCTCCATCTTAACTGGAAGTCAATTCCTAAGTATTTTACATAGTCTAGGGCAGTGATGGGCAAACTTTTTAAAGAGGGGGCCAGAGGAAAGGAAATGCTCATCTGTCAGTCTGTTTCTGGGGCAACTCTTTTGAAGTTTCATTGTACATGTATCCTACTCATTATATTCATCAGATTAGGAATAATGTTGGGCAACCAGATAGAACATTTCAGGGGGCCACATCTGGCCCATGGGCTGTAGTTTTCCCATCACTGGTCTAGGATGATTTTATTTGGAATTTCTCTTTCTAACTCTTGCTGTTGAGTTGTGTTGGAAATATATATATATATATA
>NW_025390262.1:0-1625 GCF_016433145.1 Gracilinanus agilis | reverse complement strand
CTAACTCTTGCTGTTGAGTTGTGTTGGAAATATATATATATATATATATATATATATATATATATATATATATATATGCTGATGAATTGTGTGGGTTTATTTTGTAACTTGCAACTTTGCTAAAGTTATTAATTATTTCCATTACCCTTTTTGTTGATGTCCTAGGATTCTTTATGTATACCATCTTATCATCTGCAAAGCGTGATAGTTTAGTTGCTTCACTGCCTACTTTAATCCCTTCAATATCTTTTTCTTCTCTAATTGATACTGCTGGCATTTCTAGTACAATATTAAATAATAGAGGTGATAATATGCATATTTCCTTCACTCATGATCTTATTAGGAAGGTTTCTAACTTGTCCCCATTGAAGATGGTTCTTACTGATGGTTTTAATTATATACTGTTCATTATTTTGAGGAATGGCCCTTCTATTCCTGTACTTTCTAGGGTTTTCAATAGGAATTGGTGTTGTATTTTGTCAAAGACTTTTTCTGCATCTTTTGAGATAATCATGTGATCTCTGTATGATTGATATAATCAATTATGTGGATGGTTTTCCTCTTATTAAACCATCCTTGCATTCCTGGTATAAATCCCACCTGTTCATATTGAATTATCATCATGATAACTTTTCCCTAGTTTTTTTATTTAAGATTTTTGCATTTATGTTCAATAAGGAGATTAGTCTGTATTTTTCTTTCTCTGGTTTTGATCTACCTGGCTTTGGAATCAATACCATATTTAAGTCATAAAAAGAATTTGGTAAGATTTCTTCTTTATTTTGCCAATAATTTGTAGAGTATTGATATTATTTCTTATATAAATGTTTGATATTTGTGAATCCATCCGGCCCTGGGGATTTTTCTTAGGAAGTTCCTTGATTGCTTGTTCAATTTATTTTTCTGAGATGGGATTATTTAATTATTTTATTTCCTCTTTCATTAATCAAGGCAATTTATATTTTTGTGAATATTCACCAGTTTCACATAAATTGTCCTATGTATTGCCATATAATTGAGGAAAATTTTTCTTAATAATTACTTTAATTTCCTTTAATTTGGGGTGAGATCATCCTTTTCATCTCTGATACTGTTAATTTAATTCTCTTCTTTCTTTTTTTATTAGATTAAACAGTATTTTATCTATTTTGCTTTTTAAAGTACCAGCTTCTAGTCTTATTAATTAGTTCAATAGTTCTTTTAGTTTCTATTTGATTAATTTCTCCTTTAATTTTTAAGATTTCCAATTTAGTTTTTATCTCAGAATTTTAATTCTTTTCTATTTTTTAAAGTTACAAGCCCAATTCATTGATCTCCTTTTTGAATTTGTTGCTATAGGCACTCAGGTATATAAATTTTCCACTGAGTACTGCTTTGGCTATATCCCAGGGGTTTTGATATGATGCCTCAGCATTGTCATTCTCTTTAATGAAGTCCATAATTGTTTCTATAATTTCTTTTTTGCCCCACCAGTTTTGAAGAATTATATTATTTAGTTTCCAATTAATTTTAAATTTGCCTTTCCATGGACCCTTATCACATTATGATCTGAAAAAGTTGTATTTATTATTTTTGGTTTTCTGCATATGTTTGCAACATTTCTATGCTTTTTGATGGTTGATCTT
>NW_025390261.1:0-6532 GCF_016433145.1 Gracilinanus agilis | reverse complement strand
ATATTATATTTGTATTATAATTATATAATTTATGTTAATAATTTCATTTCAAGAAATATCGATTTATTATAACATTATAATATATTTTTAAACAAAGTTTAATAATTTTAATAAATTATATATGATTTCTATATTTATATCTATACATGTTATTTCTATATTAGTCTATATTTTTACATATATACACACATGTATGTACATATATAATATATACACTGTAACAGTTAAATTTAGTGGTTGGACTTAAATTATATGAAATCATGTGGTTGCCAAAGTTATTATATCTCAAGTCAGAAGTTAATTTACCAAATTAGAGGGAAAACCCTAAAGTAGAGAAATGTGAGAGTGGTTAGAGAAAATACCTATACTAGTCCTCAGCCAGGAGGGCCGGTAGTAAGTAACTATTAGGCTTCCTGGGAAGCTAGTCTCTTAAGAAACTAGGAAAGAAGTCAGCCCTTTTCACTCACCCAATGAAGTAGTCCAGGAGCCAAAATCTAAGTTGAAGCCACTATTCAGGCCACAGTCTCCACTGAAGCTCCCTTGAAGATTCTCTCCAAGAGACACTCTCCAGGAGACTCAACTTCAGGAGACTGCCCCAGCCCAAGGATTTCATGGCTTTTATGGCGGTTTCCTGCCCCTCTTCACAGAGGCCAATCATAGCTTCCAAATTGTCCAGCCCTGCCCAGGGGCAGTGTCTGTAGGATTGACTTGTCACCTCTAAAGGTGTTAACTCTCCTAGGATTCACATGTTTCTGAGTTGTCACCCAGTTTGGATTCACATGCTTCTGAGTTATTACCCAATTAGCACATGGGTTGTACCTACTTAAGGTTAAGTAGGGGTATATTGCTTTTGTTAATAATTTAAAAGTAGACAAAGGAGAGTTAATCCTGTCCTCACAATCTAGTGAGGTACTAAGTAGGGGTACTTAAGTTATTGTTAACCAAAGCTTTAACTCCAACTAGGCAAAGAAAATAAAGTATTCCCTTTTCACAAGTGTAAACTCAGAATAAAGAGAACCAAGAATTTCCTTTCACAACATACATAGACATGTATGTATTAAAAAGTAGAATAGGACCCAGGGGTAAAAAGAGCCTCAGAAGAGTGCTCAAGAAGGAGGTAAATAGGAAGAGAAAACTTTCATCCAAGAGAATCAGAGAAATCTTCCTGTAGGAGATAACAGCAGGGCTGGGTCCTGAAGGAAAGGCTGGGATAAGGACTGAGAGCTTTCCTGGGAAGGAACACCTGTGTGAATACCCAGAGGGAAGAGAGGATTGGACCAATAAGAGCAGGAAATCATTAAGATTCTAGTTTGACTGGGACAACGTGTGAAAATGAAATAATACGAAATAATTTGGAAAACTAGGTTGGAGGCAGATTGTGAAGGGCCAGTATTTTCTCCTCCCCATTAAATGGTTTTAAGGAGAGGAGCGATGGCCAAGCATGAGCCTTGAGAAGCTCATTTTGGCAGTTAGGTGGAGGATGAAAGCAGAGAAGTCCGGGAGAGAGAAGTGATGAAGCCTAAACAAGGGGAGCAACCTTGTGCGTGCAGAGGGGAGCACAGACACAAGGGGCAATGCAATTGAAAAGACCTGGCAACTGAACAATGATGAGGCATGAAGAAAAGGGGAAGGGTCTTTCACCTTTTTTGTGTTGTGGACCCCTTGGCCAGTCTCTGGTAAAGCTTATGGACTCCTTCACAGGAGAATGTTTTGTTTTGTTTTTTAAACCTTTACCTTCTATTTTAGAATTGATACTAGGTATCGGTTCCAAGGCAGAAGAGTGGTAAAGGAAAGGCAATAGAGGTTAAGTGACTTGCCCAGGGTCACACAGCTAGGAAGTTTAGGATAATGTTTTTAAATGTATAAATAAAATACAAAGGGGGACAACTAGGTGGCTTAGTAGATTGAGAGCCAGGCCTAGAGATGGGAGGTCCTGGGTTCAAACCTGGCCTCAGACACTTCCTAGCTGTGTGACTCTGGGCAAGTCACTTGACCCCCATTACCTAGCCCTTACCACTCCTGTGCCTTTGTATTGGTTCTAAAATGGAAGGTTAGGGTTTAAAAATAAATAAATGAATGAATGAATAGATAAAGAAATAAAATACAAGGGATTACAAAGGAAACCAATTATTTTTAAATATAATCATCAAATTATTTCTTAAAAAAAAAATAAGTGCATGGAATCCAATTTAAGAATTGCTAGTCTAGGATGACCCCAAAACTATTAGAGCTTTCTCCCCTCCTCTGCACAGTTGTTCATGTCGTCCCCAAATGAACAAAACGTTTTCTTCCTCTGTCTGAAGCTGGCCAAAATGCTGTGCCAGAGTCAAGGTATGTTGGAGAATTTCTTCTTGCTAACATTACATACCCAACCCAGTAATCTATAAGAACATGCATATATATATATATATATACATACACATACATATACCCATACATACTAAAATATATAATAAAATAGATTTTTCATTAAAGATGTAAAAATAAAAACATAATATACACACAGTAATATAAACACATATGTATATATGTATGTATACACTCAAATATAAAATAAAAATTTAATGGGTAAAATAAACATGCATGCAGCAATATACATGTGTACATGTGTGTATGCATCTGTTAAAATATAATGTATACTTTATAGACTATGTAAAATAAAAATATGCATGCAATAATACATACATATACACACACTAAAAACTTACAATAAAATATGGACATTATAAAATGTGTAAAAATAATGCTATAATATGCATACATGTGTATATACATACATATATAGACACCCTCAAATGAATAACATGGATTTAAAATATACATACAGTATTATATACATATAGGTATATGTGCATTAAACACTCAGATATATAATACATTTTATCATGTAAAAGTATACATGCAGCAATACATGTGTATACATGTACATACACACTCATTTATAAAATATGTAAAACTAAAAATGTGTATTCAATAATGTATACATATATGTATCTGCACCCTCAAATATCTATACTAATATAACCATAAAAATTATAATACACAAGCCGTAATATATGCACACATGTATGTATACACTCAAATGTGGAATGAAATATTAATATGTAAAATGCATGTGCATGTCATAATATATGTGTGTATGTATATACACACTTTGATATATAAAGGATGATAGAACAAACATACATTAGCATGTACACATGTGTGTGCACATGCATGTACTCAGATATGTTTTGTTAAATGTGTATGTATGTATATAAGGCTGTAGTCCACAAAGGTGGAAGACAGGAACGTCCCTCCTTTACCTGGCTTTCATTGTGTAATTAGGATTTTGCTCCGTGGGGCTCTCTTTCCCAGCATCTCAGTTACATATCTATGTAACGTACATTAATGTAGGGAAGATATAAGTTTTGTGTAGCTCCGCCCTCTCTCTCTTCTCCCAGAAACGCGGCTATGGAGGCTGAGTGAGAGCCAGGCAGGAGAATTTTACCCATGTGTTCTTTACTCAGGCTTTCTAATTTTGTTCCTTTTATTTCTTCTACTTGAAGTGATTATTAATAAATCTTGTAAAATTTTATACTTGGAGTTATTCGATATTAAATTAAATTTTACAATTCTAACTCATGTTTGTTGTGAACTAGAGAGAATCTGAAGCCTAATGGGGACTTTGCAGCCCAGCTCCCAGAGTTCCTGGAGGGGTTCTTGGGAATCACTCTGAAATGAGTGTTGAAGAGCACTACGATCCCAAGCAGTGATTAATCATTAATAATAAATTAATCAGAAGCATTTATTAAGCATTTACTCTGTTTTCCTACTGAGGATACAAAGTTAAACTAAAAATAGTTCTTGCCCTCGGAAAGTTTACATTCTAATCGAGGCAGCACAATATAAACTGGAATATACAAGATAAACTGGATGATTTGATGGAAGGTAACCTTAGAGGGGAAGCACTAACAGCTGGGGAGATGAGTAAACACCTCCTGGACGAGCCTACTTGAGCTGAGTAATTGTAACTATTAAAAATGATAAAGACTGATAAAATGAGGGAAATTAGTAGTTTAAATAAAGCCATGGCCATGTTGATAAAATATATAATTTGACGATGCATCTGATAAAATCTCTTCAAAGATACCGCCAGTGCCGCCCATCCTCCCTACGTAGCCAAGAGGTCATCTCAAACCCGACCTCCGAATTTAAGCTGCCCTATACGTTGGATACATCCCCACGTCTCAAAACCAGAAACACACTGGATCACGGGGAATGTAGTCTCAAAGTTCCCCACATGTCCACAGGAAGTCTGTAAGATACTTTTAAATGGCACCTCCCTGAATTCCAAACACACATAATAAAAGAAATCCATGGATTCCAAGAGGCAGAGGCTACCTAAGCAGGAGTGACAAGGAATTTCTAATCTTGAATCAGAGAAATGTCTGGGTAAAACGGCTGTGATTCAGTCCTACATAAAAGGAGTAAAAAAAAAAAAAAAAAAAAAAAAAAAGAATTCATTTTGGCTTGGAAGTATTCTGCCTAGGCTCTATTCATTAGCCTCTTAGTTGAATAGAGTAGTTTATAATCTCAGGCCATGGCTAAAGAGCTGTTGATCTACACTTATTATCTGCCTGGTATTAGCAGAGGGGGAAATAAAAACAAACGAACAAATGACAACAGAAAAAGCCTTGACTTTGGTATTATATTTTGCTTAGCAAGAAGAAAACCATTGCCTCCCTGTGTAGAGGCAAAAATAAAATGTGTTCCTGCCCTCAAAGAACTTTTGGTCTACTCAGATTGGGGTGAGGAGCTAGGGATATTTATGTACACAGATATTTAAATAAGAGGTGATTTGAAGGAGAGAGCCTTCCATGAAGCCTCTTTGGGAGGCTGAACACTTATTCCAGCAATGCCACCAATTGTTCATGGAATCATGGAATCCTTTGAATTCATGAGCCACACTAGGAGCTCAATCCCCTTTCTTCAAGGTCTCATTTCTTTTATTTGCCCCCAGCTAGCGTCACTCCATTTGTTCTATTTTTTTTTTTTCATCAGATTTGATCCTGTCTAGCTCTCAGCCATTTCTAAATCTCAGAAGAAGATTTGGCACCAGGTACAAAATGTGACAAAATGGACCTTCCAAACATCCAAAAAGGACCTTCCACAAATGCCAATGGGATCATAGAATTTGGAATTGGAAGGGACTTTCTCAGCAATTAGACACCAATGCTACAGTGGAAAGAGCACCGTTCAGACCCTCCCTCTGACAGTTTCCTTCTGAATAACCTTGATCAAGTCCCTTGACCTCCCCATGACTCAGTTTCTATATGTGTAAAATGAAAAAGTTGGACTAGATCACCTAGAATGTCCCTGCCAGCCCCGGATCTCTGAATCTGACCTCCTCAGGACTGAAGTGAAGCTACCCAGCAAGACCGCCCAGATTTGGAGATGGGCTTGTTTGTTACAGAACTAGTCTCAGTATCTTATCAGCACACCTTGCACTTGCCGATGCCACAACATTAGGAGATTAGATGTGAGCTATTTTTTCCAGCTGCAGGGATGGATTGCACTGAGCTGTCCACACCCTTTCTCATCATTCTTGGGACCAGTGGCATATGCGAGATGGTTGGGCAGGGCTTGGAGACTGTCTGTGTTTAGGATTAGGGGTCTGTCTGTGACCAGGCCTGGGACTCAGGTCATGGTCAAGCTATAGTTAGGAGCCTTCCTATGACGGGGTCTAGAAACCATCAAGTAAACCATTCTTGTCCCCCGTTCACTTCCTCCCCAGGCTTTGACTGTGCCCCAAGCCAGGTGGCCCCTGGCTGATTGTGGGTCTGGGCAGGTTCAATACATAGATGTGCACGAAATAAGATACAGCATGAGCTCAGCTCAGTGGCTTCTTTGCTTTGGTTTCCTCCCCTTGTTTCTTCAATCCTATATCCTCCTGCCAGCTCACGGCCTCCTCCCTCCTCCTGCCTCCTTTTCTTTTCCCACACCTGGCTCAGCTTTCCAGCACGCTCAGATCTCCGAGATCTTGCCAAGCCCTCCATCAGGCCATGCCTCCCCCTCAAACCATCAGCCATTCTCAATCTCACCTTTCCTCCAGGTCAGGGTGGCTCCCCTCCTCCCATCCCAGTGAATTTTCTCTGCATCTTCTCTGTCCAATCAGCTGAGCTCAGCATTCCTGGAGCAGGCTGGCCATTTTGGGGGCTCCAGGAATCTTACGCCCCTCTAAAGTCCAAAATTCCATCCTCAGAAAAAGCACCTAGCCTCATCAGAGACGGTGTATGCAGTTGGAAGAGTTTTATCCCAAATGACAACTCAGGAGAACCAACTCTTTCTCTTCCTCTGTCTGTCTCTGTCTCTGTCTATATCTCTCTTTGTCTCTGTCTCTCTCTCTCTGCTACTGTCTCTTCTCTTTCTCTGTTTCTGTCTGCCTCTCTCTTCTTCTTCTTCTTCTTCTTCTTCTTCTTCTTCTTCTTCTTCTTCTTCTTCTTCTTCTTCTTCTTCTTCTTCTTCTTCTTCTTCTTCTTCTTCTTCTTCT
>NW_025390260.1:0-3895 GCF_016433145.1 Gracilinanus agilis | reverse complement strand
GAGAGAGAGAGAGAGAGAGAAATCTTTTTAAATCTAATGAACCATAGGTTAAAACCTTTAACCTCTACTTTGCTTGAAAGCCTCTATCAAGGGCAACTTCCAGAGCAGCCAACCCTGTTTCCCCTTGGAATAGTTCTCATCATTAGGAAGTTTTTCCCAACATGAAGGTTTAATTGGCTTCAATGCTCCTAGTCATGCTCTCTGAGCCAAGCCAAAGAGATGTCAGCTCAACATTTTGATAGAGGGGACTGCAAGTCAGGATGAACATGAGAAATGGCCAGGTCAGCAGGATTCTGAGACTCTCCTGCACCCACACCTGGCACTCAGACACAGTTCTGTTATGCAACAATAGAACTAGCTTTCCTCACGTTTTTCCCCCTTCCTTCTCTGCTCCTCCTCCCATCCCACAGATACACACACACACACACACACACACACACACACACACACACACACAGAGGAATATTGGGAAATGTCATAAACTTGGGATCAAGCCAATTATTCTTCACTCACTGAAAAGCTCCTCTGATGACTTACCTTTGTAAGAAGATGATCCAAAATCGTAGAAAGGCTTCGGATGGCTAGATGGTGACAATAATAAAATAATGATAATAACTTTGAGGATGATAATAATGGTTGCTTTAAGATTTTCAAAGCTCTCCACTTTTGTTATACTCTTTGATCCTCACAACAACCCTGGGAGGCAAGTGTTATTGTTAAACCCCACATATTACAAATGAAGAATTGAGGCACAGAGAAGTTAAATAATTTGCCCAGGACCACACAGCTACTGAGTGTCTGAGGCAGCAAACATTTTTTTTCTAAAATATTTCATTACCCGAGAACCATGAAAACTGATTTAAGTAGTACAGCTTAAAGCAATATGAGACAGTAGAAAAGGATCTAGGGTCAGAGGGCCTGGATTCAACTCCTGTTTCTAATGCTTACTGCCTGTGCGACTTGAAGCAAATCTTTTCACCTCTCTGAGATTCAGGTTCATCATCTGTAAAATGGGGAGGTTGGCTAGATGGCTCTGAGGTCCCTTCCTACCCTAGAGCTATGATCCTGATTTCCTAAACTGTGGAAGGAGATAGTTTTCTGGTTTTAAGAGTTGTAAGTAAGGATAAGCATTAAAAACTATGGGATGCTACCTTCAAGATGTCTAAGAATTCAGCCTAGTAATGAATCGATCCTTTCTCACTTCGCTTTTATTAATACTCATTTCTACTCTCTGCTGCTTCTCAATTTATCATATATCACTCTTCCCACTTTTAAGGGCTTCTCACAGCACTGGGGACAAATAGCATGTTTAGATAAGTAGCTATCTAAATGCATCTATCACTTGGCATTTCTAAATTCCTTATGTTAATGGGTAATGACAAATTAAGGGCATCTGTGCTTTTCTCATATGTGAGGCTAGAGAGCAAACCTCATGTCCAGTGAGGTTATTTGTACTGTTTTTCAAAATCTGTGGCAATCACGAGTAAGACGAAAATTTTAATAATTTTTTAAGTTATTAAAAAATGAGGTTCCAGAAATTTTTCCTAAAGATTAATGTTGAAAATTTAGGAGAGTAGGTCTTTTTACAATGACAGCACAATTGACTAAATTATCCAATGTTCTACCTGTATTCAGAGTTGTCCTGGCAAATTTTTAACAACCAGCTCTCTGAAAAGCAAGAGACACATGCTTTTAAGCTTCATTTGCATTATTACCACTTTATGACTCTCTAAAGTCTAGATAAAAAGTAATAATAATCAAGCCCTGATATGTAGTATTTGTTGGTTTCTGAAATATAATGGTCATACTGAAAATTTAGTAACTGTCTCTTAGTAAGCTTATGTAAGCTGGCTCCACCACACCCTGGCTTATATTCAACTTTTATTTTCTCAGTGTTTTATTGGTGATATTCCAAATAATTCTCATTTCCAAATGTTATCCCCACCTAATCAAACCTGCCTGTGTGACAAAGAATTAAAGTTAAGCAACATGAACTAACACATTGCCCATGTCTGAAGAACATAGTTGTCATTTTGCACCTGTAGCTCACCTCCCCTATCAAGAAAAAGGACAACTGTTTCCTCATTAGTCCTTAGGAGGAAAGATTAACATTGCATTGATTGGAATTCTAATGTGCATTTTCTTCCATTACATTACTGTACTCATGAAAAGTATTTTTATGCTATTGCTTACTTTACTCTGCATCAGTTCATGGAAATCTTCTCAAGTTTCTCCAAATCTTCATACTTTTCATTTTCATTTCTTATTGTGCCATAATATCCATAACATTCATTTACCATAATTTGTTCCTCCATTCTTCCATCAATGGGCATCTACTTGGTTTCTGGGTTTGTTTTATTGCTACTACAAACAATGCTTCTATGAATGTATATATGTGTATGCATGTGGATAGATAGACATATAGACAGTCCAACACAGACAGACAGACAGATGGATGGATGGATAGACAGATATATTAAATAGCTAGATAGCTAGATAGACTGATAGATGCAGACAGACAGAAAGACAGATGGACAGACAGGTAGATAGATAGATAGATAGATAGATAGATAGATAGATAGATAGATAGATAGNGATAGATAGATAGATAGATAGATAGATAGATAGATAGATAGATAGATAGATAGATAGTCATCTTTCTTTCCGTCTTTATACTTTGGAATAAAAGCCCAGTATTGGCATTATGTGGTCAAAAGATATGAACATTTGGGCTACTTTGGGGACATAGCTCCAAAATGTTTTCTAAATAAGCTGGACCAAGTCACTTGTGCATTTTGATGCTACATTTGACTCCTAAGAAAAAAGCAAATCACCAGAAACAAAAGCAAACAAACCTATACCAAGGGGGAAAGGGGGAGATTAGACCTGTGCTTTTATTGAAATAGAGAGCTCTCAGTTTTTAAAAAATTCCTTGTACCGATGCAGTTGAGTACTGGTATTATAATTTAAAATGTTGCCTAAAGCACTAAGAATTAAATGACTTACCTAGAGATATATAGGTAGTATGTACTGGAGGCAAGAGTTGAACCTAGGTCCTCTTGATTCTAACATCACACTGAACATACACAAAAACAATAGCTTTCAGTGTATGCTGAGCTCAGTCTACACCTTCTCCAATATCATACAAAGCTCTTCAATATCCTCACCCAAAAAGTAAAGACTCATTTTCATCACCCTAGACTTCATGAGCCAGGCAAAAATCCTAAAAAATTTGTAGCAAATATTGAAACAAAAATCATTTTCTACTTAATCCTCAGTTAAACAGAAAGTTCCCTCTCTGCACCCACAGTATACCTATTATTTTCTGGATTTTATTTTATTGAAAACCAATGTGCTCATGAAGGGTTGAATGTAATTCAGAGTGACTGAATAATATGCAATTTGGATTTTTTACTGAGGGAAATTTTGTAAAAGTCTGTCTATGTAGTAAACACACCATTGTATGTATACAAAGATCACTACCTCATGCTCATCTCCAAAACCACTTCCAATTCTACTAATCTCTGATTCCATGAAAGTATAGTGGTGTGGGAAATAAAAGAGTCAACCTAGAACACAAAAAGTCCTGACTTTAATTCCTAGTTTGTATATATTGGCTTGTGACCCTGGAAAACTCATTTAACTTCTCAGAAAATTTCCTAAGACAAGGTACACCCTTTTTGGTGTCCTGGACCCTTTTGCCAGTCTGGAGAACCCTATGGGCCCCTTCACTGAATGATTTTTTTTAGTGCAGAAAATAAAATATGAAGGATTACATAGAAAGCCAATTGTGTCAAAATGCAGCTTATCAAAATGTGAAGCAAGAAGGAAAGAAGGAAGGAAGGAAGGAAGGAAGGAAGGAAGGAAGGAAGGAAGGAAGGAAGGAAGGAAGGAA
>NW_025390259.1:0-5170 GCF_016433145.1 Gracilinanus agilis | reverse complement strand
TATATATATATATATGTATATAAAGTAATATTTAGAATTTAGATATTAGATATATATTTTAAGGTGTGGCTGCCAGGAATCAATAATTCAGATTGATTCCATAATTAAAATAGACCCAAGTCAGGATGGATTTTATGGTGGTTTATTTACAATTAGGAAAATAAGAGAGAGGGAGAGGCTGGCCCAGGCCGGCAGAGGCCCGGACGGAGAGAGGGTTAAAGGGTTAATTAAACTAGGCTATAAGCCACAAGACCTTAGCAATCAGAGAGGCTATAAGCCTACTTGAGGTAGAGTCTGGAAAGGCCAAGGTAGGCCAAGGAAGTCAGCCTAACTTACCCACGCGACCATTCAGAGTAGAAGCTGCCTGAGGTCTCAGCCCAGATCCTTCAGCACCAAGTTCAAAGCGGGAACTCCTCAACAGGAAGTTACCATCATACTTGAAGAGATCGTGTCTCTCATCACTTCCCGTGGGTCCACCTCTAATTCAAGTGGACAAATGGCAGCCTCTACACTGTTTTGGACTGCCCAAAGGGCCGTCCCTTGTTCTTGATTTGTTACTTATTGTCACGTGTGGGTAACTCGTCTCCCCTCCCCACGAAGGGAGGTGGGGATGACATTATCTCTGGTGGCTAGAGTTTTAACTATGAATGGGTTTGAGCCAATTCCATTTACACAATATATGTGTGTGTGTGTGTGTGTGTGTGTGTGTGTGTCTATCTCTCTCTCAAATATCTGCATCAAGATGATAGTTAAACCCATGGGAGCTGATGGAATTACCAAGTAAGCAGGAAGCTCATGTACAGTAAGGCTGAGAAGGTACAATTTGTTCTCTTAGGATATTTGTGTTTTAACAGGGGGCATAGGCTTTCTTTGGATTAAGCTAAAGGAATTAATTTTGAATTGTGGAATTTAGGTCATCAACAGGAAGATTAGGGAATTTGTCTTCTTGACATCCTTGAATTTGTGCAATGGAGATAAACTGTTCGGATACACTCCCCCAACATAGTTAATTAGGTTCATGTTTCATGGGAGAATCTATTAGATATGCAAAATGAAAATGCAGCTAACTGAATTAATCAGTCCCCGAATAGCCATCTTCTTTATTGCTTTTCCTCCTCTTTCAATTTTTCTGCTCTCACCTGTTCTTCCCTTATTAGCACTCCCGTCAATACTGGGATAGCAGACAAATTAGAGGGGGTTACTTTTATCAAAGGAAGATTCTTTTTGGGGGGATAGATTGTTGATTCAGTTTTCAGTAAATATTTATGGCTTCCATCCCTTGTGTGTACAAGACTCTGAGACTAGGATGTGTCAAACAGAAAGTTTCCTAGTGCAATTGTTGAATTTGGGTCATAAAAGTTTGATTTACACATGAATTTGGAATATGTCTTTTGAGTCAGTTTAGATACGCTGTTACCAATGATCACATTTCTAGTTGTATGTTATGCCTTTTTGTTTGCTCCTATTGTGAGATAAGTTCTATAGTTGTATTTTTTCTTTCCACAGATTTGCCAAAAAAGCAATCTAGAGAATACGAGCTGGTCACTCCCATCAGCACCAACCTCCAGGGGCACTACCTCTCCCACATTCTTTCTGCAAGTCATAAAAAAAGAGTACCAAGGGATGCATCTTCTAACCCAGAACAATTGTTTTTCAACGTGACAGCTTTTGGAAGGGACTTTCACCTCCGGCTGAAGCCAAATACTCAATTAGTAGCACCGGGGGCCATGGTGGAGTGGCACAAGACCTCTGTGGTCACTGAGGATAGACCCAGCCATTTAAACGATAGTCAGCCTGAACATGATTCAGAAAGGATTTGGAAAAGAGAACCTTTATGGACTAACTGTGCTTATGTTGGAGACTTAACAGATATTCCAGGAACTTCTGTTGCCATTAGCAACTGTGATGGTCTGGTAAGATTCTCCCCCATTTTATCATTTTTGTAATCTATCCCCTTTCCCCCCAAATCAACCCTCTTTTGTCTCTCAGCATGCTTTAGGAGAAAGGTGGGCAGGAGCTCATCTTTCAATTTGGTAGATTCTACATTAGATATGTGGGCATCTACTTGGTCTGCCATCTTTGCAAGAAACAGGAAAAGACTAGTGTAGTGTTTCTTGGGAAAGTTATTTTCTGGTACATTCAACCCAAAGACTTCTAAGGAAAATTGCAATATCTGGTGGTTTTGAAGTTGGAAGGTCAATAATGATGTTTTTATTCCATTCTTCTAGTGGTCCTCACTGTATAATTTACATTTTAAAAAACTTCAGTATTTTCCAAACTAATAATATGGAGTCTTTTTCTTCTTCAAACAGAGTCTTGTCCCTCATTTTAAAAGTATCTTGATACAAGACATTCATTATCTTCTCCAATGAATGCTTAGAGAATATGAACCGAGCTCTGCCCATCCTTGACTATTTTTGCATCATAGACCTATTGGAAAGTCTGATGAAGCCTGTGGACCTTTCTCAGGAAAAATATCTTTAAAGCTATAATAAAATAACAAGGGAGCTCAAATATATTGAATACAGTTGTTCAAGTTCACAGAGACCCCAGGCTCCAGGCCCCTGCGTTGGTGTCTATGTCTCTAGGTACATTTTTCACCCATGAGAAAGCATTTTTTGAGTATGGTTGGGTAAGGGAGTTGGTGGTGGGCAATGTCATGCCTTTTTTTTTTTTTTTTTTTGCTTTTTTAAGTATGCTGCTGCCTATTCTTTAGTTTGGATCTATAGCTGTTATTTGGAAATTCTCACTGCTGGTGACTTTGCCCATATTTGTTATTGACTGTTTTCCCAAAGTTCATAGCAGTGCTGTTTTCCAAGTAGATGTTTGTATCTTAATAATGTTTCTTCGGGAGGAAATGTGGTACATGGGAAAGAACACTGGACTTGGAGTGAGAAGACCTGAGTTCTAGTCCTATCTCTGATTCTTGCTATCTGTGTTGGTCAATTCACTGAATCAACTTGGGCCTCAGTTTCTTCATCTGTAAAATGAGGTGGTTGAAGTAGATAATATTAGTATTAAGAATACCAGGGCAGCTGGGTAGCTCAGTGGATTGAGAGGCAGGCCTAGAGACGGGAGGTCCTAGGTTCAAGTCTGGCCTCAAACACTTCCCAGTTGTGTGACCTTGGGCAAGTCACTTGACCCCCATTGCCCACCCTTACCACTTTTCCACCTAGGAACCAATACACAGAAGTTAAGGGTTAAAAAAAAAAAAAGAATACCATTTATATTTCACTTTGAGGCTTCCAAAGTCCCGTATCTATGTGATTTTTTTCAACAACCCTGGGGAGGTAAGAGCTATTATTATCTACATTTTATAGATGAGGAAACTGAAGCACAGAGAGTTTAAGCGATTTTTTCCACCTGACTATTAAAGATCCAAATTCAAGTCTTATCAACTTCCAGGCCAATAATCTATTCACTGAGCTACTACTCTGGCTGCCACTGGCTTCTTCGGTCCCTTTTAGATCTAAATCTTTGATCATATGGTCTCTCCTGGTCAGCATTGAGGTTGTCCATTCTCTTCACAAGCAACCCAATGGAATTTTGTTATTATGTAGTTAAATGCTGGGAAATAGCTTATTTTTAGGACCTTGGGGTATGTGATGCTTAGGAAGGTTTTTAAGTGGTACTGAAGAAACTTTTTAAGAAGCCAAACAAAAGCAGGTGTAACAGGCCCAAGTCTCATATTGGCTGAGTGCGTGTGTAGACACACACACACACACACACACACACACACACACACACACACACATACACGTTTATAATCTCATTTTGGCCATAAAAATGAGTATGTCTATGTGTGTGTATACATGCATATATATATATATATATATACATATATATATATATATCTAATCATATAAACCAGAAGCATCAAGACTGGGATTAGAACTCAAAACTCAGCCTGTCAAAGAAATGTTTGGGTACTTAAGCACATAGTTAAAGAATGGTACTATTAGGATATTTTAAAAGGGAAAAAACAATATTTTAAAAGGGAAAAAACAACTATAGATACATATATATATATGTATATATGTGTGTACACATATATACATATATATTACATTTGAGTTATACATATTGGGGGAGCATGACTTTAAAGAGATAGAATTAGGCTTTCACACTATAAATATCATTATGTCTCAGCCCCAGAGTCCTGGAGAAAACTGATTGCCTGGGCAGCTAGATGTCTCAGTGGGTAAAGCCTGGAGTCAGGAAGATCTGAGTTCAAATTTGCTATGTCACTCTGGGCAAGTCAATTAACCTCTGTCTACAGGAGAAAAAAATGGCAAACCACTTTAGTATCTTTACCAAGAAAACTCCAAGGACAATATTAGCATATTATAGCCACAAATCATTGAGTTATGAACAACAGCAACATGTCTAGGAAGTGGTATAGTGGAGAGAGCTCAAGGCCTGGAGTCAGGAAGACTCCTTGAATTCAAATTTAGTCTCAGATACTTACTAGCTTTGTGACCCTGGGAAAGTCATGGTTTCAGTTTTCTCATCTATAAAATGAGCAGGAGAAGGAAATGGCAAACCACTCTACTATCTTTGCCAAGAAAACACCAAATGGGTCATGAAGAGTTGGAAACAACTGAAGCATCTGAACCACAACATGATCTCCCCAAAGGGTACTGATAGCATTCTTTCTAGAAAAATTATTCAATGTACAAAGAAGTGGGTATCAGGAATTGGACAGCTGTTTATTTCCTCTACTGTGAAATCATTCTTAAAAAACAAAAGACTCCTTAAGTACATACTGACAAATCCTTAAAATGTGAAGGTGTAATCCAATACTCTTTTCCTGGGGGATAGGTTTCATTTTTATCTTAGTCAGCTTCTCTCTCTCTCTCTCTCTCTCTCTCTCTCTCTCTCTCTTTAAATCTCTCTCCTTTTGATCTTTACTAAAGGGCAGATATCACTATAGATTCCTGATTAATTCCTTGAATCTCCATGACAGGGGGCTGAGTCAAAGAACACTGGCTGGCTACTGATCTAGGAAATGATATTTATTAGGCTTAAGTACCTGACTATTTCTTTCTTCTCTTTGGAGTATGAGATCCTGACTTCCAGATGGATGGAGGACCTCTTTCTCCTCTTTCTCTTCCAAGCAGCATGTGTTTTTTTTTTTAACATTTATTAATATTCATTTTTAACATGGTTA
>NW_025390258.1:0-5016 GCF_016433145.1 Gracilinanus agilis | reverse complement strand
GGGCAATTTTGCTGAATTATTTCTGTTAGTATGGAGTCCAGGTTTCTATTAATTTCTGGTTTTTCTGGAAGACCAATTATTCTCAAATTGTCTCTTCTAGACCGGTTTTCTTGGTCTGTCACTCTCTCATTGAGATATTTCATGTTTCCTTCTATTTTTTCAGTCTTTTGACTTTGTTTTATTTGTTCTTGTTGTCTTGAGAGATCATTAGCTTCTAACTGCTCAATTCTAGCCTTTAGAGACTGGTTTTCAGCTATGATCTTTTGGTTTTCTTTTTCAATCTGGTTCAATTTGCTTATCAGTTCATTTGATTTCTGAGCCTCACTTTCCAATTGCAAGATTTTACCTTTTAAACTGTTATTTTCTTGCCAGATCTCTTCCATCTTCCTCAGAATCTCAGTTTTGAACTCTTTCATAGTTTGTGAGGAGTTTTCCTTATTTGAGGAGGGTCCGGATGCTTGTTTGTTTTCCTCCTCTGTTTGCTCGGTTGTCTGGATTTTCTCTGTGTAAAAGTTGTTGAGTGTTAAAGACTTCTTTTTCTTGCTGTTATTCTTTCTCTTCTGAGCTTCCTGAGACTGGGTAGCCATCATTAGCCCAGCAGCTTCTCAGGTTTATCCTCCCGCTCAGTGTCTATCCGCGGTCTATTGGCTCCTGAGGTCTGAGTTCTGGTTTTTTCCAAGGTCAAGCCCCCTGGTGCACCCCCTTGCTTGATCCTCTGTGGGAGGTTCCTTTACACGTCTCAGGGCGCTGCTTCCACAGTCGTATATCCGTCCACGCTGGTTCCCCACTCAGGCTTTAGTTCCTGGTTGTGTCTGCCTCCACCCACGCCTCCGCAGTGCCTGTGCTCTCAGCCCGCGCTCTGAGTCCACTCTCTGCTCCCGCGCTCAGATTTCGCGTGCGTTTTTTGGCTTATTGGGGTCCTAAATCTTGCTGCTCTTAGGGACAGGCCCTGGAGCTGCCAATGACTCGATGGGTGCCCCAAACTTGCTCTATTTCTTTTTAGCTGGCTTCAGAGCTATAGATGTTGTGTGTGGAGGGGGTGGGGGTGGGGTGGTTGCTCAGCCCGCGATTTAGTGAGAGCTGTTTCACCCCTTTATAGCATGGAAATGCCTCGATTCCACGTACCTTCCATGCTGTGCCCTGTTGTGGGGTTCCTCCGTTCGTCTGGACTTGTTTTTATGTCCCCTTGAGGAGTTCTGTGTGTTTCGGTCAGGAGAGGTTAAGAGCTGCTTCTTACTCTGCCGCCATCTTAACCCGGAACCCTGTATGAATAATTTTTAAGAGTGTAAAGGTGACTAGACTTTGAGAACTGCTACTGTAAGTTTGGGAACTGCTGTATAGACATGTTTAGATGTAGGACTAGAGCTCAGCAGACAAACTAGGGCTGGAAATATAGATCTAGGAGTTATCTGCATAGAGATGGACATGGAACCCAGGGAAGCTGATAAGATTACTTGGAGAGAGAAAAAATATGGAAGGGAAAGAAAAGAGGGCCCCAGATGGAGAAGTGGGGGTACATACATCTACAGTTAATGAGGAATGATACGGAACGTAATTCAGCAAAGGAGACTGAGAAGGAGCAGATAGACACATTGGAGGAGCCAAAGAGCAGTCTCTCTTTCTCTCTCTCTCTCTCTCTCTCTCTCTCTCTCTCTCTCTCTCTCTCTCTCTCTCTCTCTCTCCCCCCCTCCCCTTTCTCTCTGTTTCTCTTTCTCTCTCTCACACACACACATGCTAGCATTTACATAATCCTTTGTCATCTGCAAAGTGCTTTGTGTATATTATCTCATTTAGTTTTCACAACATCCCTGTGAGTCAGGTGCTTTTATTATCTCCATTTTACAGTTGAGGAAACTGAACTTAAGTGACTTGTCTCTTCTAGTAAATGTCTGAGGTAAGATTTGAACCCATGCCTTCCTGGCTTCAAGTTTTAGTACTTTTTATCTATTGAGGCACTTAGCTGTCTCAAAAACCCAGTGGAGAGTAATTAGAAAGCATAGTAATCAGTGCCAAATGAAGCAGGGAGGTCAAGAGGGAATAGTGGTGTGAAGAGGCCATTGACTAGTCATTTAAGCAATGACTAGAAGAGCAATTTCAGTTGAGTGATGAGATCAGAAGCCAGTTTGGGTTGTTGTTGCTCAGTCATTTCCATTCCTGTACAACTCTTTGTGGCCCCATTTGTTATTTTCTTGGCAAAGATCTTGTAGTGGTTTGTCATTTCCTTCTCCATATTGTTTTACAGGTGAAGAACTGAGGCAGGCAAGGTTAAGTGACTTGCCCAGGTTTACATAGCTGGCAAATATCTGAGACTAGATTTGAACTCAGGAAGATGTCTTCCTGACTCCAGGACTAGTGCTTTATGTACTGTGCCACCTAGCTGCCCTCTAAAGCAAAATATCCCCAAATCCTTTTAAATGACGCTTTTGTAGCATGGTGAGTTGCCCCTCTTTAGGTTTCCTTCCTAAAATGTGGCATCCAGAACTTCACACAAAATATCAACTGTGTTCTGCTCAGGGCAGAGTGACATTCTCACATCTTTTGTTCTATCCACTCTATCTATCTATCTATCTATCTATCTATCTATCTATCTATCTATCTATCTANATCTATCTATCTATCTATCTATCTATCTATCTATCTATCTATCTATCTATCTATCTAAACCCTTAACTTCCATCTTGGAGTCAATACTGTGCATTGGCTCCAAGGCAGAAGAGTAGTAAGGGCTAGGCAATGGGGGTCAAGTGACTTGCCCAGGGTCACACAGCTGGGAGGAAGTGTCTGAGGCCGGCTTTGAACCCAGGACCTCCTGTTTCTAGGCCTGGCTCTCAATCCACTGAGCTACCCAGCTGCCCCCCACTCTATCTATATTAATGCCATTTAATTAATCTTAGGAACCAATTCTACTCAGGAAGGAAGGCATTTTCTGAGAATTAAGTGAGGTTTTTAGGGAAAAGTGGTGATTGGGCAATAATACCCTTTGGTGATTGTAAACTGTGCCACACCTTTATTGCTGCTAGGCTACTTTCTCAAGAATTCATTATACTAATCTATTAATCTTGAACTCCTTAATTGTTTTTTCTCAAAGCCTTCCACACCAGTGGCTTCTTGCCATCTTTCATCACTTGTCCTAGAAATTTAAGCCTGGTGATAAGTTGACATACAAGAATGGCAAGCTCTGATTCCCCAAGATCCTTCCTTTGGAAACTCCAGCACTGAGGCCATACAGAAAAGTGACTCTTATCTTCTTCTTCTTCTTTTTTTTCCTAAAACCCTTACTTTCTGTCTTAGAATCAATACTGTGTATTGGTGCCAAGGTAGAAGAGTGGTATCGGGTAGGCAATGGGGTTTAAGTGACTTGCCCAGAGTCACACAGCTAGGAAGTGTCTGAGGCCAGATTTGAACCCAGGACCTCCTGGCTCTAGGCCTGGCTCTCAATCCACTGAGCTACCCAGTTGCCCCCAAGTAACTCTTGTGTAAATGGAGATTTTTTTTTTTTTTAGAATTCTATCCCTTCAGGTCGCCATAATGTAGAGATTAAAATTAATATGCAAAGAACTAAATATTATATTTTTATAAAAGCTTTATTAATAATAAACTAACATAAAAATCTAACTAAAAGGGTACTAACCAGCCTGCTAGCCAGAGCAAAAGAAAAAGAGGGAGGAGTTATAGCCAACTACAAAACAATAATGTGACCATGCAAATGTGGAGGCGCAGGAGAGATTAAAGGAAATTTTGGGAAATACTAAGGGACTTATGTGGGATGCAGTCTAACGTTCAAAATCTCCATTTTCTTAAAAGAGAAGAGCAACAAAGTCAGTTGTGGTTTGTGGAATTGAGGAGGAACCTCACAAACTTCCTGACAAACCTTGCGTGCAAATTAATCTTAAGCATTTACTGAAATGAGAGCCATTTTTTTTTGAGTAGATGATCCTATCATAGCTCAAAACATCTATAGATGGAGAGGAGAAAAATTATGAGTAAACAAGAGATGGGGAGCATTGTGAGATGTAAAATACATAATTTCGAGTACATTAGACTGAAAGGCTTTTGTAGAAATAAACCAAATGTTGCTAAGATTAGAAGGAAAGCAGAAAATTGGGGGAAAATTTGCAGAGACAATCTCTTGGATAGAGGTCTCAATATAAAAATATAAAGAGAATGTTGTCAAATTTATATGATAAGAGCCATCCCCTAATTGATAAATGGGCAAAATATATGAACAGACAATTTTAGATGAAGAAATCAAAGCCACATTTAGGTAGATGAAAAAAATGCTCTAAATGACTACTGTTTAGGGAAATGCAAACCAAAATAATTCTGAGGTATCCTCTCACACCCATCAGATTGATGAAAATGACAAAAGGGCAAAATGACCAATGTTGGAGGGGATGTGGAGAAGTGGGGTTACTAATATGCTGTTGGTGATACTGTGAACAGATCCAACCATTTTGTAGAGCAATTTGGAATTATGCCCAGAGAATTATAAAACTTTATTTATCCTTATTTCTCAAGGAGATTAGAGAAAAAGAAAAAGAATCTCTATATTCCAAAATATTTATAGCAACTCTCTTTATGGTGAAAAAGAACTGGAAATCGAGGGGATGCCCATCAATTGGGAATAACTAAACAAATTGTGGCACATTATTGTGATGAAATACTACTTTTCTGTAAGAATTGATGAACAGATTAATTTGAAAAAACTTGGAAAGAACTACATGAGACAAGAAAGAATGAAACAAGTAGAACCAAGAGAACATTTTATACAACTATAGATTTAATATTTGAAGAATAACTTGTGAATGTCCACCTCCAAAGAATGAACTGAGAAGTGGAAATATGAAAGACTTAATCTATATATTTTTGCCGAATGATACCTTCTATAGTGTGGGGCAGGGAGGAAAGGGCTGAATAAAAAAAGTTAATTAAAAAATCTATAGAACAGCTTGAACTGTCTCGACTTTTTCTTCCTTTTCCTTCCTTCCTTCCTTCCTTCCTTCCTTCCTTCCTTCC
>NW_025390257.1:0-4807 GCF_016433145.1 Gracilinanus agilis | reverse complement strand
TTCCCCTAATTTACTTATGGTATCACCCTTTATTTCTAAATTATATAATCATTTTGACCTCATCTTGATATAGGAAGTGAAATATTGGTCTATACCAGTGATTCCCAAAGTGGGCACTACCTCCCCCTGGTGGGTGCTGCAGCGATCCAGGGGAGCTGTGATGGCCACAGGTGCATTTATCTTTCCTATTAATTGCTATTAAAATTAAAAAAAATTAATTTCCAGGGGACTAAGAAATATTTTTTTCTGTAAAGGGGGCAGTAGGCCAAAAAAGTTCGGGAACCACTGGGTCTATACCTATTTTCTCCATATTGTTTTCCAATTTTCCTTGCAGTTTTTGGTAAATAATGAGTTCTTATACCAAAAGCTGGTTTATCAAATTTTGGGTTTATCAAGCATTAGATTGTTAAGGTCATCTTCCCCTAATCTGTTCCATTGATCCACTTTTCTATTTCTTAGTATCAGATTGTTTTGATTATTACTGTTTTATAGTACAGTTTGAGATCTGGTACTACCAGGCCATCTTCCTTTACATTTTTTTCCATTAATTCCTTTGATGTTTTGATCTTTTTTGTTCTTCTATGTGAATTTCATTATTTTTTCAAGTTCTATAAAGTTTTTTTTTATAATTTCATTGATATGGCACTGAATTAATAAATAAATTTAGATAGAATTGTCATTTTTATTATATTATCTCAGACTGCCCATGAGCACTTAATGTTTTTCCAGTTGTTTAGATTGGACTTAATTCTTGTGAAAAGTATTTTGTAACTGTGTTTATATAATTCCTTGACAAAATAGGTTCCCAAGTATTTTATATTGTCTGGAGTTATTTTAAATGGAATTTCTCTTTCTATTTCTTGCTGTTGGACTTTGCTGGAAATATATAGAAATGCTGGTCATTTATGTGTTTATTTTGGGTCCTGAGACTTTGCTAAACTTATTATTAATATCTATATCTATATCTATATCTATATATTTAGTTGATTTTCTAGGATTCTCTAATTTTACCCTGGCATCATCTGCAAAGAGTGATATTTTAGTTTCCTCATTGTCTACTTTAACTTCTTCAATTTCTTTTTCTTCTCTAGTACAATATTAAATAATAGTGGAGGTAATATACATCCTTGCTTCACCTCTGATTTTATAGGGAAGGCTTTTCATTTCTCCATTGCAGATTATTCTTACTAATGGGTTTAGATAGATACTCATTATTCATGTTAAAGGATGGTCCATTTATTCCTACAATATCTAATGTTTTTCATAGGAATGGGTTTTGTATATTGTATTTTGTATTTTATCAAAGATTTTTTTCTATTTCTATAGAGAGAAACAAGTGATTTCTGTTAGTTTGGTTATTAATATGATCAATTATGCAAATAATTTTCCTAATATTAAACCAGCTTTGCATTCGTAGTATAAATCTCATCTGATTATAATGAATCATCCTTGTGATATATTGCAATTGTCTCTGCTAGTATTTTATTTAAGATTTTTGCATTGATATTTATTTATTTTTATTTTTTTTTTAAACCCTTGTACTTCGGTGTATTGTCTCATAGGTGGCAGATTGGTAAGGGTGGGCAATGGGGGTCAAGTGACTTGCCCAGGGCCNTTGATATTTATTAAGGAAATTATTCTGTAATTTTCTTTCTCTCTTTTTGGTCTTCCTGGTTTAGGTATCAGCATCATATTTGTGTCAAAAAATAATTTGGTAGGACTCCTTTTTTCCTTATTTTGCCAAATAATTTTGGAATTAATTATTCTTTAAATGAATAGGACTCCTTTTTTCCTTATTTTGCCAAATAATTTTGGAATTAATTATTCTTTAAATGCTTGATAAAATTCATTTGTGAACCCACTTGGTCCTGGGGATTTTTCCTTAGGGAGTCCTTTGATGGCTTGTTCAATTCCTTTTTCTGAGATGGAATTATTTAAGCATTCTATTTCCTCTTTTGTTAATCTAGGCAATTTTTATTTTTGTAAATATTCACCCATTTTACCTAAATTGTCAGATTTGCTGTCCTATAATTGGGCAAAATAGCTCCTTATGACTTCTTTAATTTCCTCTTTACTGGGGATGAATTCATGCTTTCCATTTTTGATGCTGGCAATTTGATTCTTTTCTTTCCTTTTCTAAGTCAAATTAACCAATACTCTATCTTTTATTTTTTTTTTCATAAAACTAACTCCTAGTCTTATTTATTAGGTCAATAGTTATCTTTCAACTTTATTAATTTCTCCTTTGATTTTTAGAATTTCCAAATTAGTCTTTAATTGTTGATATTTAATTTGCTCTTTTTCTAATTTTTTAGTTGCATGCCAAAATCATTGATCTGCTTTTTCTCTATAGATTTTATTGATGTAAGCATTCAGAGATATACATTTTCCCTTAGTAGTGCTTTGGCTCTATCCCATTAATTTTGAAATGTTTTCTCCTCATTATCATTCTCTTTAATGAAGCCCATAATTGTTTCTATGATTTCTTCCTTGACCTACCCCTTTCTATAATTAGACTGTTTGGTTTCCAATACTTTTTTTAAATTTTCCAATACATTTTTAATTTCTTTCTCTAGATTCCTATTTATTTTAATTTTTATTGTGTTATGATCTGAAAAGTATGCACTTATTATTTCTGTTTTTCTGTGTTTGGTTGTGAAGTTTTTATGTTGTACTTGGTAAATTTTTGTGTAGGTGCCATATTCTGCTGAAAAAATGGCATATTCTTTTTTATCTCCATTCACTTTATTTTATCTCCATTCATTTTATCTCCAGAGACCTATTAAATCTGCCTTTTCTAATATTTCATTCTTGTTTATTTTTTGGTTAGATTTATCTAATTTTTAGAGGGGAAGGTCAAGATTCCCCATTAGTATAGTTGTATTGTCTATTTGCTCCTGAAGTTCATTTAATTTCTCCTTTAAAAGTTTGGAGGCTACATTATTTGGTACATATATCTTTAGTATTGTTATTACTTCATTGCCCATAATACCTTTTAGCAAGATATAATTTCTTTTCTTATCTCTTTTAATTAGATCTATTTTTGTCTTAGCTTTGTCTGAGATCATGATTGCTACTCTTGCTTTTTTTTTTTTTTACTTCAGTTGAAGCATAATTGATTCTGTTCCATATCTTTACTCTTACTTCATATGTGTCTCCCTGCCTCAAATGTGTTTCTTGTAAATATCATATCATAGGATTCTGGTTTATAATCTACTCTGCTATCCATTTCTGTTTCATGAGTGAGTTCGTCCCATTCACATTCACAGTTATGATTATATATCTCTATATTCCTCTCTATCTTATTTTCCTCTTTTGGCTCTGTTCTTTTGCTCTTATTTCACTCCCTCTTCAAAAATATCTTGCTTTTAATAACCCTCCCACTTCTCCCTTTTATTACTTCCCACACCCCAATCTTCTTCCCCTCCATATTCTCTAGGCTAAGTTAGGATTCTATACCCAAGTGAGTATGGTTGTTATTTCCCTTTCTAAGCCAATTCTAATGAAAGTAAGGCTTAATCATTCCCCATTGTTACCCTTATCCGCTCCTCCACTGTAATAGTTTTTTATGCCTCTTTAGATGATAACATTTACCTCATTCTGCCTCTCTCTTCTTTTTTTCTCTCAATGCAATCCTTTTTTTTTACCCTTTGATTTTTATTTTGGCTGCATATCATGTCTTCCTAAACAGCTTGCTACCACATTCTTTAACTATATATACTTCTTCTAACTGCCCTGATAATAATAAAAATTTTAAGAGATATAAATATCTTTCCATATAGGAATATAAACATTTAGACCTTAATGAATCCCTTATATTTTTTCCTTCTTGCTTACCTTTTTATTTGAGTCTTGTATTTGAACATCCAATTTTCTGTTTAGGTCTGGTCTTTTTATCCAGAATCTTCCATTTTATTAAATGAGTATTTTACTCCTGAAAGAATATACTCAGTTCTGCTGAGTAGTTTGTTTTTCGTTGTAAACCTAGTATCTTTGCCTTCTGGAATATCATATTCCTACTTTTCCAGTTCTTTAATGTAGAAGCTGCTAAGTCATGTAATCCTGACTGTGGCTCCATGATATTTGAATTGTTTCTTTCTGGCTGCTTATAGTATTTTTTCTTTTGTTTAAAAATTCTTGAATTTAGCTATGCTATTCCTGGGAGTTGTCATTTGGGGATTTATTTCAGGAGGTAATCAGAATATTTGTTCAATTTCTATTTTGCCCTCTTATTCAAGAATATTGGTGCAGTTTTGGGGGGGAATAATTTCTTTGTAATATGATGTCTAGTCTTTTTTTTTATCATGACTTTCAAGTAGTACAATAATTTTTGGTTGTCTCTCCTAGAGATCTATTTTCAAGGTCAGTTATTTCAATGAGATATTTCATATTTTTTTCTATTTTTCATCCTTTTTATTTTGCTTTATTTTTTTGATGTCATATGAAGTCATTTGCGCAATTCTAATTTTTAAGGAATTATTTCTTCCATGAGCTTTTGAATCTCCTTTTTCATTTGGCCAATTCTCTTTTTGTAAGCTATTATTTTCTCCTTGCATTAGTTTAATTTCTCTTCTCCATTTTTCCTCTGCCTGTCTTTTTTTTTAATTCCTTTTTGAGCTCTTCCAGAGCCTGAGACAAATTTCAATTTTTCTTTCAAATTTTGCATGTGGCTGCTTTGATCTCACTGCCTCTGTCTAAGTCTTTGCCTGCTCCTGCTTTTCTTTGCCTCTGTAATGATGTTCTATGGATAGGTGATTTTTTTTGCTATTTTTATTATTTTTCTTCCTCCCTCCCTCCCTCCCTCCCT
>NW_025390256.1:0-12122 GCF_016433145.1 Gracilinanus agilis | reverse complement strand
TTAAAATAATAATAACACCTATGCAAGGCCATTGTGAAGATCCAATGAAATAATATCTTTAAAGAGGCATACACATTTGAAAATTTTCTATAAATGTTAACTTTTATTATTATTACTACTACTACTACTATTATTATTATTTTTATTATTTTACTGTGAATTTCAGTAACCATTAATTTCTTCTTTCAGATATGCTGTCTTCCATCTTACCCAGCTAACCTTGTCATATTGTATTGTACCTTCTGCTTGGGGGTCAAAAAAGGACCTACATTTTCGCATTTTTACTACTTCAACTACTAGCCAGATTTTCTCACTTCTTTCATTCAAAACAATCAACTTAAGAAAAGAATAGAAGGCAAAGTAGGAAACCATCCTTCCCTGTGGATGGATGGTATGATACTGAGGTTCCCATACCTGGTAATTAAGTAGTTTGATTGACATCCCAATTATTTGTACTAATATTTCACCTAATTATTATTTGTTATCCAATATTTTAATGATCACATACATTGATCAGTTGAAGGCCTAGATTTCAATTACAATATTTAATTTCAATTTCTCATCAAAATGGTACTAATCAGCTGAATCATGCTGAGCCAATCACATTGGTTCATCAGGGATTCCTCCTCTGCACTAGTATCATGATTCCTGAATGATGAATAATATCAATAGAATATAGCCTAAACTTTTAAGGAAGGTTCAAGGGTCAAGAAGGATACCAGCTAGCAAGCAAAATGAAGTGAGCAGAACAAAGAGAAGTTGTACACAATAACAACAATAAAACATGATGATCAGGTATGAATAATTCAACTATTATCAGCAATGTAAGGATCCAGGACAAATCCAAAGGACTCAAGACAAAAAAGGCTGTCCATTGCTCTGGAAGGACCTAAAAAGTGTCTAAATGCAGATTGAAGCATGCTTTTTTTCACTTCATTTCCTCCATGGATTTTTTTTTCTCTAGTGTGGTATATGTCTCCTTTCACATGATGAACATGGAAATATGTATTGTATAATAACACATATACAACCAATATCATATTACCTGATTTCTTAGAGGGTGAAAAGTACAAGAGGAAAAGAATAAGGATTGCAAAATGTTGGGAAATAATTATTGAAAATTCTGTCAGCATGTAATCTAGGGGAAAAAAATGAAAAAAAGAAAAATACCAGGAATGGATAATAGGAAGAATAGGACTTATAGGACAAATCCTAGATAAGTGACTGGAGCATAAAAGTGAATTTGGCTACAAATTGCCAGCAACATTAGTTGCAGGAAAGCTGTCAGTTTTAGAGCGGAGCAGTGTCAAAGTATGGATAGCCACATATCTAAAAGACCATAGCCCAAATTTAATAATTACTCAGGCAAAAGTGTTAAAATTGGGAAAAAGCAGGATTTTAACTAGTCTCTGAAAATGTTAAGAAAAGAGAGAGGTTCCAGTAGTGGAAAAGCTGTGACTGGAGTGGAAGTGAAAATCCTAGGCTTATATTCTGCTTCAAAGTGAAGGTCAATTTTGGCAAGAAATGAGATGATTTGATGATAGAAATAGTGGATATGTAGCTATGATTTCTTAGACCTTACAGGCACCCAGCATGATTTACCATACCGAACTCAGATAACTTACTGATCAGACTTTCTTAAATGCCCAATGAATTGTAAGTACATTATTTCATCCTCTCATAGAAACTGAAATAAGAGGAAGCTGACTTTAGTTTAAAACCTATAAACTTTTATGTGGTACACTCAGAATAGGATGAAAGATGGCATGATGGCTGACAGATTAGTTAAGTTTGGGGAAAAACTCTACAAAAGTGGAGAGATGCCTGATCTGATCTGACTCTGCTTAGTTCCCTAGATAGTCTTCCTGATTGTATAAGAAGAGTTACCTCTGTGGGATCCACAAAAGTATCCCACTCAAGCAGATAGATTAGCTCAATGGGTGCCAGAGGAGATTGGTTGAAAGGGTAAGAAAAGTCCCAAAGGCAGTTTTCCTTAATTTTTATTTTTTTAACTCTTTAAAGTTTTTTCAGAGTACATGACAATATAATTTTTTNAGGGTGGGCAATGGGGGTCAAGTGACTTGCCCAGGGTCACACAGCTGGGAAGTGGCTGAGGCCGGGTTTGAACCTAGGACCTCCTGTCTCTAGGCCTGACTCTCACTCCACTGAGCTACCCAGCTGCCCCCGACAATATAATTTTAATGATAATTTTTAAAGTATTTTTCCATGGTTCCATAATTCACATTTTTCTCTCTTTTCCCTATCCCAGAGCCAACAAGCAATTCCATTGGGTTATACATTTATTATTACTCAATACTCATTTCCATATAATTCATTTTTGTAATAATATTTAAAAACCCAAACTCCACATCCAATACGCAAATAAAAAAGTGAAAAATCATGTTTTCCTTCTGCATTTCTATTCCAACATGTGGATAGCATTCCTTCTCATAAGTCCTTGGGATTGTCCTAGATCATTGAACTGCTATCAGTAGCAAAGTTGATTAAATATGATTGACCCACAATGTTTCAGTCTTTGTGTATAATATTCTCCTGGTTCTGCTCATTCACTCTACTTCAATTCGTGGAAGTCTTTCCAGTTCACATAGAAATCCTCCAGTTCATCATTCCGTTCAGCACAATAGTGTTCCATCACCATCAGAAACCACAATTTGTTGAGTTATTCCCAAATCTAGGAACAACCCCTCATTTTCCAAATTTTTGCCACCACAAAGAGCAAAGCTATAAATATTTTTTCTACAAATATTTTTCCTTATTATCTCTTTGTTGTACAAACCCAGCATTGGTATTGCTCAATCAGAGGGCAGGCATTTTTTAAACTCCTTTCCTCATAATTCCAAATTGCCTTCCAGAATGGCTGGATCAATTCACGACCCCACCAACAATGTCCCCATTTTGCCACATCCCCTTGAACATTTATCATTTTCCTTTGCTGTCATATTGGCCAATCTGCTAGGTATGGGGTGGTACCTCACAGTTTTTTTTATTTGCATTTCTCTAATCAAGAGGGATTTAGAACACTTTTTCATGTGATTATTGATAGTTTTGATTTCTCCATCAGAAAACTGCCTGTTTATATCCTTTAATCATTTGTCAGTTAGGGAATAGATTGATTTCTGGTACATTTGATATAGTTCCTTATATATTTTGGAAATTGGACAATTGTCAGAAAATTCTGTTTATCGAACACTATCTTGCTGAAGTCATTTACCCCTAGTCTACTCCATTGATCTACCCTTCTGTCTTTTAGCCAGTACCATATTGTTTCGATAATCACTGCTTTGTAGTACAGTTTAAGAACTGGTATTGCTAGGCCCCCATCCTTCACATTTTTTCATTAATTTCCTTGATATTCTTGACCTTTTGTTCTTCCAGATGAACTTTCTTATAATTTTTTAATTCTATAAAAAGGGTTTTTTTGGTAGTTTGATAGGCATGGCAATGAAGAAATAAATTAGTTTAGGTAGAATTGTCATTTTTATTACATTAGCTCATCCTACTCATGAGTAATTAATGTTTTTTTTCCAATTAGTTAGATATATTATTTGTGGGAAAGGTGTTTTATAGTTGTGTTCATATAATTGCTGAGTTTGTCTTGGTAGGTAGAGTACCAAATATTTTATATTGTCTACAGCAGTGATGGGCAAACTATGGCCTGTGGGCCAGATGTGGCCCCCTGAAATGTTCTATCCAGCCATGGGACATTATTCCTAATCTGACGAATACAATGAGTAGGATACAGTACAATGAATCTTTGAAAGAGTTGTCTTAGAAACAGACTGACAGGTGAGCATTTCCTTTGCTTTGACCCCCTCTTTAAAAAGTTTGCCAATCACTGGTCTAGAGTGATTTTAAATGGAGTTTCTCTTTCTAACTCCTGCTGCTGAATTTTATTGGAAATATATAGAAATGCTTATGTATTTTGTATCCTGCAATTTTGATAAAATTGTCAATGATTTCTGCTAGCTTTTTAGTTGACTTTCTAGGATTCCCTAAGTATACCTTTATATCACCTGCAAAGATAGTTTAGTTTCCTCATTGTGTACTTTAATCTCTTCAATTTATTTTTCTTCTCTAATTGCTACCACTAGCATTTCTAATACAATATTAAATAATAGCAGTGATAATGGGCTTCCCTCTTGATCTTAGTAGGAAGGCTTCTAACTTTGCCCCATTGCAGATGATACTTGCTAAAGATTTCTATTCCTATACTTTCTAGCGTTATTAATAAGAATGGGTGCTGTATATTATGAAAGCTTTTTTCTTCATCTATTTAGATAATCATGTGATTTCTGTTAGTTTAGTTATTGATATGGTCAATTATACGGATGGTTTTCCTAATGTTAAACCAGCCTTGCATTCCTGGAATAAATCCCACCTAGTCATAGTGAATGATCCTTGGGATGACTTGCTTTTAGTCTCTTTGCTAGTATTTTATTTAAGATTTTTGCATTTATGTTCATTAAGGAGATTGGTCTGTAGTTTTCTTTCTCTATTTTTCGTCTTCCTGGTTTGGGAATCAATACCATATTTGTCATAAAAGAATTTAGTAAGATTCCTTCTCTGCTTATTTTGGCAAATACTTTATGTAGCATTGGGATTAGTTGTACTTTGAATGTTTGATAGAATTCACTTATGAATCAATCTGGCCCTGCGGATTTTTTCTTATGGAGTTCCCTGGTGACTTATTCAATTTTTCTGAAATGGGGTTATTTAAATATTATATTTCCTCTTTTGTTAATCTAGGTATTTTGTTTTTTGGTAAATATTTGCCCATGTCCCTTAGATTGTCATATTTATTGTCATATACTTGGGCAAAATAGTTCTTAATAATTACCTTAATTTCCTCTTCATAAGAAGTGAAATAACCCTTTTCATCTTTGATACTGTTAATTTGATTCTCTTCTTTCTTTTTTTAATAGATTTACCATCACTTTATTTTATTTGTTTTTTTCAAAGTACCAGCTTAGTCTTATATATTAGTTCAATAGTTCTTGTACTTTCAATTTTATTAATTTCTCCTTTAATTTTTAGGATTTCCAATTTAGTTTTTTTCTGGGGATTTATAATTTTATCTTTTTCTAATTTTTTAAGTGACAAGTCCAATCCATTGATCTCTTTCCTCTTAATTTTATTGCTATAAGTACTTAGAGACATAAATTTTCCCCTGAATACTTCTTTGGCTGTATCCCATAGGTTTTGATATGTCTCATCATTATCATTTTCTTTAATGACATCTGTAATTGTTTCTTTGATTTCTTTTTTGACCCAACAATTTTGAAAAAATTAGATCATTTAGTTTCCAATTAATTTTAAACTTGCCTTTCCATGGACCCTTGTTGAATATCATTTTTGTCTTATTTTGACATGAAAAAGTTGTATTTATTATTTCTGCTTTTCTTCATTTGATTGCAAAGTTTTTGTACCCTAGAACATGGTCAATCTTTGTTTATGTACTATGTACTACTGAAAAGAAGGTATATTCCTTTTTATCCCTGTTCAATTTTCTCAAGATATCTATTAAATATAAATTTTCCAACATTTCATTCACTTCTTTACTTCTTTCTTATTTATTTTTTGGTGCAATTTATCTAGTACTGATAGGGGAAGGTTAAGGTCCTCCACTAGTATGGTTTTACTCTCCATTTCCTCCTTAAGTTCCTTTAGTTTTGGTTAGAGCCACAATGGCAGAGTAAGGCAGAAAAGCTCAAGGTCACCATCAGAATCCCCTGCAATCAATATTTTAGAAATGCTACAAAATGAACATAGGAGTGGAAGAACCAACAAGGAGACAGAAAGAAACAATGTTAAAGAAAAAAAAAAGACTTAAAACATATGCAGAGAACATCAGGGACACTGGGATGATAAGAGAGTAAAATCAGCAAGACTATAGCAAGGAGTGAAGAGCAAGCCACACCCCACCCCATATCTGCTGTTTCAGGTTCAGAATCTAAGTCCAAGCCTACATTCAGATCCTGAAACCCTGTGTGGGCAAATAGAGATCCAAGCCAACCCATAACCCTTGAGTTTCAAATGTGTGGTGGCATCCAGAATCCCAGCTGTTGTAGGCAAATTTATAAATTAAGATTTTAGACATTTAGTGTAAATAGCACCTAGGCTGTCAGATAAGAACTCAAGGTTCCAATGATGGAATGGTGGGAAAGAAGAAAGTCTTTTTCCTGAGAGACTCTGTTATGGCTGAGAGCAGTTGGATGATGGTAAACTGTCTATAGTGGAGAGCCCATAAGAGTGAATTTGTCTCCCAGAAGAAACACCTGTCTCTGGGCAATTCAAGTTGAGCAAGAGGATCATACGTGGGTGGTAGACATTCCAGGCTGATTCAAGCTCCTTGTGTTTTTACCTTTGTGGATTTATTTTGCTGTGGACCTGTGTTCCTGAAATCTGTGATCATCACTGGAACAGAAGTGAAACCATTTGTGAAACATCCATTTCCCTTCCAGCCAGCCAAGCTGACAGCTTATGCTAGTATAGAGTAGATCTTGACCCATCTCCCAGGCCTTGAGTTTTGTCCTTAAATACTTAGTTTTAGAGTGACCTCTCCCTACATCTCTTACTCTTAAAGTCATTATTAAATAGTGTTTTTAACTTACTTTTGTTCCTTCTTCACAATCCAGAGGGCTGACTATAGGTTAATAGGTAGTCCCTAGCTGGGTAGGTCTGAAGTGACAATTGGTCTCAACTGTCATAACTCATTTCCCAAGTCCTGTGTTTTGTGGGTGTGGGTGTGATTTCCATTTGTATTTGTCTCAGTTAGTTATCCCTCCTCACCCAATCATTCCTCCTTCTCCCCTTCTCTAAACCCCAGTGTTTTATTTACCCATTACAGTTTGGCATCCCAGATGGTAGGTTGAGAAGGGAGGAGGAAGTTACCTCTTGGGCAGTCAGACTATACTGGAAACAGTGTGGACTTGAACATTCTATGTCACCTTCTCAGTGGTTGATGGAAGCCTGAACATTCTGAGCCAATAGGTGAGGACTGCTCCCCCACTGAGCTCATTGACAAACTTCCTTTAAGTTCCTCTACTACTCCTGGACATTTTTAAAGCCTCGATGAAGGAGTTTTAACCATTTTTGCTTTACAGTTTTTCCTGTGTGGTGTTAATTTTGTTCCTCACTTTCTTATTGTAATTCTTATTGTTGAGTCTTGTTGTGTACACTTGTAAATTGATTCATAGTGGCGTTTAACACTACTATTGCTATAACACTAAATATATTTATAATATCAATATTGGCAAGAGTAATAATGGAGGATATGGTGGATTGTTGTTTATGTTGTTTGTGGAATGTATTGTATTATATCCCTTATTTTATTTTTAAGGGCATCCCTAAGT
The DNA here is from genome assembly GCF_016433145.1 of Gracilinanus agilis. Classification (NCBI taxonomy): domain Eukaryota; kingdom Metazoa; phylum Chordata; class Mammalia; order Didelphimorphia; family Didelphidae; genus Gracilinanus; species Gracilinanus agilis. The sequence continues at coordinate 4,749 of NW_025390256.1, read as the reverse complement.
ATATCAAACTATTTATTAATGTGGAAATGGCTAAACCTAGATGGGAGATAATGTTTTTGGATATAGTGGCAAATATACCTGTGCTACTATTATGTTGGTATATATTGTATAGAATGAGATGGATGTTAAAGTGTATGATGTATACCTTAAGAATAATGGTGAAATTGTTGTGTAAGGAATCAGAAATTAAATTAATGAAAATATTTCTACAGATATGGGTTGGAAATATGGAATTGCATATGAAACAACACCAGTGCCAGGGCAATGCCTTTGGACATGCACAGTATCCTAATACAGATAATTGTGATAAGGCTTATGAGAAAACAAAAGCTGATAGAGAGCAGGAAGCACAGAGTAATAGTGAAGTCCCAGTGAATCTATTCCCTTTAAGAGACCTCCCAGTGATCAGGGATAATGGAATCTTCCACATGAAGCAACATACTCAATTCAAGCCTGAGGATATTGAATCCATTAAAAAGAAAAGCCCCTAAATTCTATGATGACCCTGGGAAATTTATAAAAATGTTAAGATCAGGGGTAAAGACCTTCGATCCTGATTTTAAAGATTTTTGGTTTCTCCTTCTGAATTATTACCTAGACATGACAGGCAGTAATTCATTGAAGAGACCAGGAACACTCAAGGCTTAACACCATGGCCTGAGAATTGGGAAGAGCTAGATTTAAATTCGGTGAAGAAAATAACTCCCGAAGACCAAATGCATGGTCGAAATTTGAAAAAGTTAGGCAGACAGGTCAGGAAAAACCAACAACATTTCTTGATTGAATCATTGAGGCAGCAGAGATATATTTAGGCATGGATGTACAAGATGATACCACCGTAGATCACATAAAAAGCATCTTTGTAAAGGATGTTGTTCCCCAAGTGAAGAAGATTTTCAATGATAATTGTGCAGCTTGGAAATTATTTACCCTGGAGGAACTGAAACAGAAAGCCACACATACGTTTGCCCAGGAAAAGAATAAGGTTAATGAAGAGAAGGATGCTATTATTGATAGTCTCCAGAAACAACTTAAGGAGGTTAATAGCAAGGCCAATGAAAAAGAGATCAATGAAATCAAAGCAGTGGACGCATTGAGGGCATCTGAGAGGAAAAGTAATAACTATAGAAGTACTGCCAGTGGAAATACTAGATTCCAAGGGCCTAGGAGGTGTTACCTTTGCAACAGAGTTGGGTACATAGTGAAACAATGTAGATTTAAAGGCCAGTTTGATAGGCAGAAGTTTAATAACAACAGAAATTATGGGTACAACAATAATTATGGTTATAGGAGAAATAACTGGAACAATGGAAATAATTTTGGGTATAATCAAAATCAATAAAATGGGTTCAATATGTTAAAAATGCCTGATATCAGGGTATGCAAGTACCCAATATGAACACAATGCAAGAATTCATTAGACCTGGTGTGCATCAAAAATACAGCCAGGTTGTATCTGGGAATATTAATCATGGTAACCAGAATGCAGGGACAGCTTCATTATGAAGGTGTGCCCAAAGTTTGGAAGTAATTGATCAAGTTGATGAGAATGAAGTAAATATTGATGAAGCTGTATGTGTTAAAGATAATAATAATGTGATTGTAAATAATGATTATGGTGCACTTGATGTTAATAACAATTTAATTGGTGTTAATAGTAATTTAATTAATAATTGTGATAATCAATGTAAATCGTAATTTAAAAAGAATTAATGATAATTTAAAGTGGGGCTAGTGCTAAATTAACTAAATTAAATGGTGTTATTTGTGGTAGTGGTAATTTACCTACTGTTAGTAGTAATTTTTTTTAAACCCTTGTACTTCGGTGTATTTTCTCAAAGGTGGAAGATTGGTAAGGGTGGGCAATGGGGGTCAAGTGACTTGCCCAGGGTCACACAGCTGGGAAGTGGCTGAGGCCGGGTTTGAACCTAGGACCTCCTGTCTCTAGGCCTGACTCTCACTCCACTGAGCTACCCAGCTGCCCCTGTTAGTAGTAATTTAACTAGTGTTTGTAATAATTTGACTAAGACTGATAATGATGTACTTGGTGTTGATAATAATTTAATTAGTGTTGTAAATGATGGTGAGAAAAAGAAAAATTGTTTGTAAATAGTGTTAGAAATTTTAGTGATTGTCTAATTATGGAGAATAATGGAAACTGTGATTTGATTAAGGATAGTTTGATTGTAAATAAGGATAATTATACCAGAATAGATGTGAAAAGGACGAAAGGTGCAAAATCATGGGAAAATCCTGTAATTCAAGACAAAGTTAACTTGGATGGACAGGAAATATATGAGCTTTGTTCTCACGTTACTATCTTAGCTCCTGTGTTGGAAACTTTCCAACCTCCCAATAACACAGAACCACATGTGTCTGTTACTATTGGAGACCAGATTTGTGAACTTCTCATTGATACAGGAGCCAGTAAATCAGTTTTGCAAAATTTTCCTGAGAATTGTAGAGCTGTTGGTACAATGGATGTTGTTGGTGCTACAGGCAAAACTTGGAAAGTAGCTGAATTACAACCAAAAATGATAACTCTTGGACCCCTCTCTGTGAAACCCTCATTTCTCTGTATGATGGAAAGTCTGATGAATCTTCTTGGCAGAGATATGCTGTGTAAATTAAGGGCTAATATCCAATGTACTGAAACTGGTGATATTTCTTTACATCTCCCAGAGGAATATTTGAGGGCTTTTCCATTGCTTTTCTTAGATTCCAACAATAGAGTGGATAACTTATATACTATCTACCCAATACCTGAGGGTATACCTAAGGACTTGTGGTCAAGATCATCCACAGATGTAGGACTGTTAAAAGCAGCTACTCCAGTCAGGGTGATGACAAAGGAAGGAGCAGTTCCTTGTATGCCTCAATATCCCTTGACTAAGGAAGCAATAGAAGGTATAAGACCCATCATTGAGTCCCTAATCTAACAAGGGTTAATTATACAATTATACCTTGCTTTTCTGAGTTCAATACACCATTTTTGCCTATAAAAAAGCCAAAACTAGATGAAAATGGCCAACCTGTTTACAGATTTATCCAAGATTTAAGAGCAGTAAATGATTATGTCATCAAGACACATCCAGTGGTAATAAGTCCAGGTGCTATAATTTCTTCCATTCCAAGTCAGGCTAGATATTTCACCATAGTAGATATATGCTCTGTGTTTTTCTTAATACCAATTCACGAGGATTCACAAAAAAGCATTGCTTTCACTTGGGAGCAAACCCAGAGGACATGGACTTATTTGCCCCAGGGATTCACAGATTCATCTAGCCAGTTCTCTCAAATTCTAAATTGAGATATAAACACAATTAAGTTCAAAATGAGTAAATTGGTGCATTTTGTGGATGACATTCTTAGCATCCCCAAAAGCAAAGGTGTGTCTTAGGGAGAGCAAAAATTTTTTGATTAAGTTATATAAGCAAGGGCATAAAATCTCCAAGGCAAAATTACAGTGGGTTTTGCCTTATGTGCAATATCTTGTATTTGAGTTATCAGAGGGTTCCAGAAGTATAACACAAAAGAGAATATCTGATATACAGAAATTAAGTGCACCCAAGACTAAAAAACAACTTAGAGCTATTTTTGGAAATACTGGTTTCTGTACACAGTGTATTCCTGGATACAGTGAGATCACTAAGTGTTTGTCAGATCTGACCAGGATTACAAAACCAGAACCTCTGGAACTGAAGCCTAAACATCGTTTAGCCTTACATAAGCTTAAAGAAGCTATTTTATCTGCACCTGCATTACAAATCCCAGACTATGAGAAAACTTTTCAATTGTTTATGAATGAAACAAATGATACAACTTCTACTGTACCTACACAGATTCTAGGAAAAAGCTATGATCCAATTGGAAAAGGAAAATCTGTGCTGAAGTGCACTGATCTGTGTAGGCTCAGACGAAGCCAGTAGTCTCTTTCTGGACCTGTTGTGAGGAAATAGATCCCAGCTTGGGGTAATTTGTTGACCCAAAGTGGGGTCTGGATCTTTTTGCCAAGGTCTCAGGGTAGAGTTCCAGGATAGGGCAATCAACTGTGTGCATGACTAGAACAAGAACACAATAATATCAAAAAACTTGTGCCTAAGCTTGGGGCTGGAATTTGAGTAGCCCCTGACCTGATCAAGTTCAGAGTAAGATCAAAAGTTTAAGGCTAAGCCTGAGACAAATCCTTAAGCTATCAGCATCTCAAGGGTTAATTGAAATAGCAGTAGGTGGAGGTCCTCAGAGCTCCCAGCCCTTAGGACATCATATCACCCTGGAAGAATTAAAACTGTCAGAAACCCAGAAAATAAGCTAAGGGCATTATCAAGGAAGGACTGAAGTTTAAAAGGGTGCCCTAATCTCCCAGAAAACAGAGACTACCTACAAAAAGGTAGGAAAAATGAGGCAACAACAAAAAAGCACCTAACTCTAAAGACTTTTTTTTGAGACAAAGAGGAAGGTACAAACACAGAAGGGAGCACTGAAACAAAGCAAACACATACAAAATCCAAGAGAAAAATATGGATTAGACAAAGATTCTGGAATTGCGCAAAACAAAAAAAGCAATCAAGAGAGGCAGAGAAAATTGGGGAAGAGAAATGAAAGCAATGCAAGAATAAGTTGGCCTATTGGAAAAGGACAACCAAAAACTGACACTGGAAAATCAGGTTATAAAGATTAGAATTGAGCAACTAGAAACTAATTATCTCATGATAAATTAAGAAATAATAATGCAGAAACAAAAGAATG